>NW_025373855.1:0-3247 GCF_016433145.1 Gracilinanus agilis
TTTTTTTCCACAAAAAACTAATTTAATAAAAAGGATAGCAAACTCATATGAATTCTAATTGAATTAAATTGAATTACTAAAGATATTCTCAATTTAAGAGGACTTTCCAGAATAAACAGTAAAGAATTGTAATGAAGTATTTGATGAGGAAAAGATCATCCTGAAAAATAATTGAATATTTTATCAAATTATATGTAGTAAGGGAAATGCTAATTAAAATAGTGCTGGAACTTTCAATTCTCATTCATAATGTTGGAAAAAATGACTCTGTCGGTGCTATAGAATATTTGCCCCATCAATAGACTCTTAATTGATAACAATGAACTGAAGAATGACTTTTTTTAAAGCAAATTGGATTAATACTTTAAAAGAAACTAAATATTCTTATAATAGATCTCCCTACTTAGCAAAAGACAGAAAGAAATAGGCATGTAAATATTTGAAATGTACATTGTAGCATTTTTAGCAAAAAATTGGAAATTAAAGTAGGTGTCTATTGATTGGAGAACAGCTAAATAAATTTTGATATGTGAATGTAATAGATCATTTTTATACCAAAATAAATCATGACTATGATGAATTAACTGAGCCATAAGGATATCTTCCCATGTAATTTGCTGACAACAAAGAACTAAGGCAAAATGTAGTCAGCAACAACCATGTAAATAAAAATAACAACAACAATAAAATAATGCTGTAACTTGATTCTGAAGTAGTTAATAAAATATATATCTCCCAATTTATTGCAAAAGTAGGGAAACTATGATTCTATATTAATTTGTAGTGTATACCATTTGACATGGTTTACAGGTCAGTTGGTTTTACTGAACCATTTTTAAAAATTAACTTTATTTCAAGGGAAGACTTGCTACTTAGGAAGAGGAAAAGAAATATTCAAAATTGAATTGATGTAAAAATGTCATTTATTATAAGAAAAATAATCTGTGGAATTGAGTCATGGAAAAGATCACAACACTTATAGTTGGGTAGGTCAATGCAAAGGCTTCATAAATGAAGAAGCATTTAAAATATTAATGATGGCTAGATATTTGTCAAGTGGAAATGGTGGAGGGCTTCATGGGTAAGGGGAAAAGTGTAAAGAAAAATGTGTAAGTAATAAAACATGTTTGTGGATTTATGAGCAATTTAGTTTCTCTAGCACACAAAGAATACATTAAGATTGAACTTGGAGAGGTGAAGTGGGTCTGAACACAGGACAATGGAAATTCTATTGGGAACAAATGTAGAGGTTTTTGTTCAATTTCCATTCCAGAAATAAATTTGTATACACATAACATATATCTAGGACTGCAGAACCCATTAGGTTTCAGTCAACTCTCTAAGCTAAGTTAGCCTCTGTTTGTTATATTTAATTTTCAATAAGCAGTTCATCTCTTATAAGTAGTAACTCATCTCATCTCTAATTTATGATGTTATGATAACAACTCTTTGGTCATCAGAAGTTCAGTCATTGTTCTGCATCGAGACAACTTGTGTCTCAGAATTTCATCTCTGATGCTATTTCTCCTGAAGTTGATTTTTCGGTTTTTCAGTTTCCTTATATTTTTTTCTGCCCCTTTTAGAAATGAAATTATTCTCTTATGAAAAGAATTTGCTTTGCATATAAATGACAAGAATGAATTAGATTCTATCCAATGTTCTTTCCCTCCCTCACTATATCATAGTTTTATCTTTTACTTTAATTATAGATGTTTCAGTGGCCCTGGAGTCAGGAAGACCTGAGTTCAAATTTGGCCTCAGATATTTGCTAGCTGTGTGACCCTGGGCACCTGGATCTCTTCCTAAACAACTCACTCCCACAATTTTCTATATATACTCCTTACTGCTCAAATACTGATAAAAAAATTTAAGAGTCACAAATATCTTTCCATGTAGGAACATAAGCAGTTTGACCTTATCAAATCCTTTAAATTTTCTTGTTTGCTTTTTTATGCTTCTCTTGAGTTTTGTATTTGAACATCAAAATTTCTGTTTAAAATCTGTTCTTTTCATCAGGAATACTTGAAAATATTCTATTTTATTAAATGACCATTTTATTCTGAAAAATATACTCAGTTTTGCTAGGTAGGTGACTTTTCATTGTAAACCTAGTTCCTTTGCTTCTGGAAAACCACATTCCAAACCTTCTGATCCTTTAGAGTGGAAGCTACTAAGTCCTGTGTTATCCTGAGTGACTCCATCATATTTGAATTTTTTTTCTTGGATGCTTACATTATTTTCTCCTTGGCCTGGGAGTTCTTGAATTTAGCTATAATATTCACAGGAGTTGTCATTTGCAGATTAATTTAAGGAAGTGATAGATGGATTCTTTCCATTTCTATTTTATCCTCTTGTTCAATAATATCAGGGCAGTTTTATTTGATAATTTCTTGAACTATGATGTGTAGGCATTTTTTTATTTGCATTTAACTTAATCAGAGTAATTCTTAAATTTTCTCTCCTGAATCCATTTTCCAGTTCAGTTTTTTTTTTCAATGAGATCCAGTTCACATGGAATTCCTCCAGTTTATTATTCCTTTGAGCATAATAGTATTCCATCACCAACATATACCACAATTTGTTCAAAAACAATTGAAGGGCTCATTTTCCAGTTTTTTGCCACCACAAAAAGCATGGCTATAAATATTTTTGTACAAGACTTATTCCCTATGATCTCTTTGGGGTACAAACTCAGCAATGCTATGGCTGGATCAAAGTGCAGGCAGTATTTTAGAATTCTTTGGGCATAGTTCCAAATTACCATTCAGAATGGTTGGATCAATTCACAACTCTACCAGCAAAGCATTAATTTCCCAACTTTGCCACATCCCCTCCAACATTTATGATTCTCACCTGCTATAATTTTAGCCAATCTTCTAGGTATGAGGTGGTACCTAAAAGTTGTTTTGACTTGCATTTCTCTAATTGTTAGAGATTTAGAAAACTTTCTCATGTTTATTGATAGTTTTGATTTCTTTATCTGAAAATTTCCTATTTATTTCCCTTGCCCATTTATCAATTGGGGAATGGCTTGATTTTTTATGCAATTGATTTAGCTCCTTGTATATTTGACTAATTAGATCTCCATCAGAGTTCTTTGTTATAAAGATTTTTTTTTCCAGTTTGTTGTTTCCCTTCTGATTTTGGTTGCATTGTTTTTGTTTGTACAAAAAATTTTTTAATTTAATGTAATCGACATTATTTATTTTATATTTTCTAATTTTGTCTAACTCTTGCTTGTTTTTTT
>NW_025373856.1:0-4905 GCF_016433145.1 Gracilinanus agilis
AGAGAGACAGACAGAGACAGAGACAGAGACAGAGACAGAGACAGAGAGACAGAGACAGAGAGACAGAGACAGAGACAGAGACAGAGAGACAGAGATTTTACTGGAGCTTATAAAAAGAAATACACTTTTGTTGGGTAATTGCTTTATTCTACTTTGTTCAATCTAAAAAAAATTTGCTAAACATTTAAAAAATCTTATGCAAGATTTTACTTGCTATTTTCTTCAATTACCTCCCTTTTGCCTCAGTCTCTTAGTGACTCTTTTGATGAGAGTTCTAGTGAGAAACCATGCAGTTAAGAGAAAACCTTCGAGGATTTCTCCTCTCTGAAGCCATGCGACCCCTGAGAAATAGATCTTACTTAGTCTTTAGCCTTTTTGTTTGTTCTTTTCCATTCAAAGTGAAGAGAGTAGAGCTGCAGAACCCAGTGAGTTCAATAGTCATGAGGAGGGAGTGCCAGTCAGTACCACATCAGAGCCCTAAGAAGCAAGGAATGATATTTGGGTGTGACTTTGGGGACCTCAGGCCACCAGAAGCTGAGACGAGTACACGTCCTGTAGTCATGGCTCATCTGAACTAAGCAAAGCTTTCATACCTACTTTCCCAGAGACTGAGGCTTGTAGTAGGGAGGGGAGACCCTCAATGTGTCATGGGCAATATATCTCTAAAGTAAATATACCTTTGAAAAAGCTAATTGATGTTAAGTGGTTAAATGGTCCTGGGGTGCTAGTCACAAGCCCCTAACAGTGGAGGAACACAGCCAGTGCCAGTTTGAACTGATGGTAGTAAAGATACCCCAACCCCTCAGAGTTACCCCTGGGAACACCCCAAGACAGATGCAGCAGCCTGGCTCTGGGAGATGAAGCCAGAGCAGACACTACTGAATTATAAAAGCAGCAGGGTATCAATCGATCTGTCAAGGACTTAACCAGCTTGGAAGGAGGGGTGTAACTTATTGCTTGGGCACCATTTTGGACCCCAGTTACTATACTCATTTTCGCCCAGCTTTCTACCACTTGTGCTGTCTCCTTAGCCTGCCAACAAATAACTGATCCAGGTTTGATAGAAATCTATCAGTATGATCTAGAATATACCCCAAATGACTAAAAATATAAAGTTTCTCTCTCTCTGCTTCCTTAAGCCCTCTTGTACCATGGATTAGATTCACCTCCTCAATCACTCCCCTCCCAACTCATAGGATTTGACAATTCCCTGGGTCTTTTTTTTAACTCTTCCTTTCTATCTTAGAATCAATATTGTATATAAGTTCCAAGGCAGAAGTATAGTAAGAGCTAGGCAAAGGGGCCTAAGTGACTTTCCCTGGGGCCACACACCTAGGAAGTGTCTGAGGCCAGTTTTGAACCCAAGACCTCCTGCGTATAAGTCTGGCTCTCAATTCACTGAGCCACTCAGCTGCCCCCCAACGATTAGCTGTTTACTATCATGATCAGATGACACAGAAAACTCAAATGGCAGTAAAAGGTGGTTTCAAACAGCAAACTGCAAGATCATTGCAACTTGGGTAGGTTCCTCTTTCTCTTCACCCCTCCTCCCAGCCACAGCCAGGCTGAAAGAGAGAACAAAAAGGAATGATTGAGTAAGTTTTAAAACTAGTGGAAGTTTCCTTAGCAAGCACTCTGAGAAAAGCAGGGGGGTGGCGGGGAGGGAAGAACCGTGGGCTGCAGTTTCATCTGATCTCATCAGAATGACAGTCGCTACTTTCATTCCAGCCTGGTCAACTCAGCTCCATTTCCTTTGAACTGCTTTCATTCCATGCCCAGCCTCACAGCTCTCTTGGCTATCTCTCTGCCTTTCCCTTCTCTGACTGCTTAAGGCAACCTATGGCTTCTTCTAAGGAATCCAATATGGCGCTCATTTGCCTTCCAAGGACCAAGGAAATGGAAGCCCAAATGGAAGCTCTGGGAAATGTATCTCTACACATATTTCCTAGATTACTCAAACCTTTCCCCTGGTTTCTCTTGGGCTATCCGTCCACTGTGTACATCTCTAGTGCCCTGTTAGTGATTTTTAGTTTCAATTATTTAGAGACTTTGGAATTCCATAACTCATAGGTTTACAATGACCAGAGGAATAGTGGTATTAAAAAGATATGCCTTTGTTCTAGAGAGAAAGTTGAAGACATTAAATCACTATAATTTCCTAAAGGCATTTCAGCCTACTCTCCTCCAAATGCTCAGTTCTGGGCCAACATTATTATCCATTTACAGTGTCTGTCCCAGATAAATGTACAAACAGGCGGGCTCTATTGCATAATTATAGATCTGGTTTGGGAGGCTTTGCAGTGCTCCAGGGCTTGATATAATCTACATGATTTGTGCTGTTCAGTCTTTTTCACTCAGGTCCTACTCTTCTTGAACTCGTTTGGGGTTTGCTTGGCAAAAAAATACTAGGGGAGTTTGCCATTTCCTTCTCCAGCTCATTTGACAGAAGAGGAAAAGGAGGCAAAAAGAGTTGTGACTTGCTCAGGGGCGCAGAGCTGAGGCTGGATTTGAACTCCGGTCTTTTTGATGCCTGGCCCAATACTCTATCCACTGAGCTACCTACTTGCCCAATCCACACGATTTCATCCACAAAGAGGGGCAACTAAGGTTCTTACCATCAATGGGGGGGGAATCCCTCTTCTACTTGGACTTTAAGCTGGACTTCCTCCTTGATAGTGACAGACACTTTTTGGCAAGCATATATCCTTGTATACTGTGCTTCGCTTGATGTTAATAATAAAAGGACTGTTGAACAAAGTATCTCTGTTGTAATATCTTTTGAAATCTCTTGTATGATTTTGACATATAACCCTGTTGGAAGAGAGCCTTTCAAGCAGCATTTTGCTCTATTGAATCAAATGCTTTAAAAAAAATCAACAAACAATAAGCACAGTGGAATCTCATGTTCTCTACCCTTTCGAGTGAATTGTGTTATTTTTAAGATGTGGTCAGCTGTGGAATATCACTTGCAAAAAAAGCCTCTCTATTTCCTTCTAGTACCCTCATCAAGAATGCCCTCTAGAAAGAAGTGAATTCAATAACCCTGCGTTTGATAAGCCCAAGAACACAGATTCCTTGGGAGAGAACTTCCTATTTGAAAAGAATTTCTGGCAAAACTGGAAAGCAGGTGGCAGAAATTAAGTTTAAACTACCACTTTATACCACATAATGCAATAAGCTCAAAATGTAAACAGGAATGAAATATTAAAGGTCATAACATTTTTTTTAAATCAGAAGAGCACCAGCTCTTATATCTTTCACATTTATGGCTGGGGGGAGAATTAACTATAGAAGAGATAAAGATGATCATGAAAGATAAAATAGATTATTTAAATGATATGATGTTTAAAAGACTTTTTGGCCAATGAAAATTAAGATGATTAGGATTAGAAAAGAAGTGCTTAATTGAGGGAAAAATCTTTGCTTCAGATATCAAACTATATAGGGCACTAACATAAAGAGATTAAAATCCAAAGCTTCTGCCCAATTGGATAGCTAGCCCAAGGATATAAACAAACAGTTCTCAAAACAATTACAAAGCATTAACAACCAAAGGAAAGATTGTTCCAAATCACCGAGAAATGCAAATCAAAATTATTTTGAAGCTTCATTTCAAATTAGCAAAATGAGACTATACATTGGCATGTTCCATTGATGTGCTGGTTAGTTCTGCTGAACTAAAAATGTTTTTAGATTCTTTATATTACAAATGGCTTTCTGAAAGGACAGGACATAAGAAGTATAGATGACATAAGAAAAGATGTAAATTTTTAAATTTTATCTTATTTTTAATTTTGTAAACTTACAAACAAAATTATATTAAATAATCTCCAGCATGGACCAAAAGTTTACTCAAATAAAGATCTGGTTGAGCAGATCAAAGTCATGTGGGAATAAGATACGCTTTTGTCTTTTCTGCTACTGGAATTGTACCAAAGATGCCAATAATGAGACTTGAGATTATAAATGTATATCCTAAAACTCAAAAAAAAAATTTTTATACTCCTTCCTTCCTTCCAAAAAGATGCTGTCCTCCACATATGTGAAGATTTTCTTATAAAAATTTTGGATAGACAGAAAAGAAACTATTTTAGATGGTAAATACTGTTTTTCCCCTCAGTTTCTTTATTTGGAATAATTTTAAAGTCTAAGATTTTTTACATATATTTTAATATCTTCCCCAGTTTCATACACTTTATTTTTTTCATATACTTTGAAAATATATCCTCTGATGACCTAAAAATTGTATCACCACCAGCAAGTGTGTTCCCTTGGTCTAATCTAGCTGCTTTTCCCATATTTGTTTACTTTGGGGCCATTTCCACTTCCTCTGGCAACAAGTCCAGAAACGTAACATCAGAGTACAAACATTTGACCTCAATAGTGAGAAGAGTTGTTTTTTTTTTTAATCTTTATAGATCTTTTCCATTTTTTGTCTTTTGTTGTCCTTCCAATTTCAGCTTTGAATTCCCTTGGGATGACTTTGCTTAGTTGGGCCCTTCAACAAGCTTTGCTTTGAACAATTTTGCATCCTTTTACTTTGTGAAATAATATTGCCAATGCTCTTCCACTATTCTTCCCTGCAAGATTTTACAAATGAGGCTATTTATTAAGTCTTCCCCATGGCTATCTTCTTGGCTTGTCTGCTTGGCCAAGAGAATTAACTTTTTGCTGATGAAGTGAATTCTAGATTCTTTTGATCTCTGCCTTGAGAAATTGAAAGGAATATGAAGATGCAAAACTTCAAAGCACCAAATAACATTACAAGAAAGGAAGTAGACTATATTTTCATGGACAGGAAATGACGCATTACTGATGGAGGAATCAGTAATGAATCAGCTGTGTCTACACACACACACACACACACACACACACACACACACACACACACACACACATATATAT
>NW_025373857.1:0-4199 GCF_016433145.1 Gracilinanus agilis
AGGAAGGAAGGAAGGAAGGAAGGAAGGAAGGAAGGAAAAAGAAAATGGACAACTCCATTCTTTTATCTTTACCAAGAAAACTCACCAAGAGTTGGACAGGTCTGAAACGACTGAACATCAACAACAAAATGGGGATGAGGATCAAATGAGATGATATATTGTAAAATGCTTTGAAAAAACAAGTGTTAACCTCTGTCTGCCTCAGTTTCCTCAACTGGAATATGAGGGGGTGGAAACACCTACCTTCCAGGGTTGTTTTGAGAATTAAATGGGGATAATATTTGTAAAGTGCCTGGTGTGTAGTGGACATTTAATAAATATATAATAAATTAATGTAATATATTAACAAACAATATGATAAATAATTCCTTTCTTCCTCATGGAACAGTTATGAAGAGGTGCTTTGTAAACCTTTAAATGCTATATGAATGTGGGTTGCTATTATTAGTCCTAACCTGCCAGTATCTATTCCAACTTGCACAAATAATTTCAGTTGGGTGGGGGGTGGGGCCTTAATTTTCTCATTTATAGAAGAAGAAAATTGGAACCTATGATCCCTCCAGGCCCTTACAGCTGGAAAATCCTTATAAGAACATGCAAGTTAATAATATATTATTTATCATGTTAAATAACATATCCTTATGTAAACTAGTAAACAAAAATTGTATTTTCTATTGATTTTTAAAGAATACCCAATAATAAATAACAGCAGCTTGTAGGATCAACTTTCTTCAACATCTTCAACATCCTTTTTAAAAGCTGGCATTTCCTTTGAGCAAATACTCCCAACAATGCAGATCACAATACTTCTGCTTTATGAACCTGGCATGTAGGCATTCAATAACAACATATCATTTGATTGATTAGTTTAGTGGATCTTCATGACTTCAATGGCATCCCCAGTATTTTCACCCAGTGGCCAAGTTTCTTGTGATGGGCTACGTCCTCATATGACCTCATTATGTACACAGAAGAGCCGCCGGACCCCTACTCACAATCAGCTCACACATATTTAATTATGTATTTTGTGTCTGTGATGTATACCTTTGCAGTCTTCTTACACTCTAGCACCCAACACAGAGTGTCTGCACTCTTTAATCCAGCTTCATTGGCTTCTGTCTATTTTACAAACAAGGCGCTACATCTCTCGGCTCTGGACATTTTCTCTGCCTGTCCCGTATGCCTGGAATACTCTCTCTCCATTCTGTCTACATTTACAGACCTGCCTGGCTTCCTTTAAGTCCCAACTAAAATTCTGCCTTTTATAGGAAACCTTTCCCAACCGCTCTTAATTCCAAGCCTTTCCTCCATTAATTATTTCTTATATTATTCTATATCATATTCTACATTATAATATTATATATTATTTCCTATATTATCCTATATTCCTATAATATATTATTCTGTATATGGCTTGCTTTGTATATATTTGTTGATTTGTTGTCTCTTCCATCAGATTGTAAGTTCCTTGAGAACAGGGACTATCTTTTGTCTCTTTGTGTATCCCCAATGCGTAGCACAGTGCCTGAGGCACATAAAAGGTATTTAATGTTTATTGATTGGATAATGTGGATGCATACATAAATATAGATGCAGAGTATCATAGTTTTTTAGTGTATCATTGTTACAATTTCATCCGTATGGGAGCTTCCAGTGAGAGGATTCCCTGTACCATGTACCAATGCAACTATGTCGTTGACAAAATTTCTGCATTTGCTGTAGCAAAATATTTTGACAACACAATACAACATGCAACTGAAACCTATAAAGCATACACTGACTCTGTATGGTGCCTGTATGTCCGAGTGAATATGAAAGGATTCAAAATTTGAGGTCATTATTGGACCAGAGGATCATAGGGTCATGGCAATCAGGGTTATAATGGGCCCCATTGTACAGACGATAAAACTGAGGCCCAGAAAAATAATTTTCCCAGGTGTGTCAGGAAGCTTTAGAGTAAGAGCTGGTATCAGAGGCTGGACTCAAACCTGGGTCCTCTCACTCGAGATGCAGAGCCCGGGACGCTTGGAATGCCATGTTTGTGGTTATTTGTGATCCTGAGGTAAAGTGGCTGTCACTGATGCATCCGTGCTTAGTTACTGTGTCTGTGTGTGTCTGTGTGTCTGTGTGTCTGTGTATGTCTGTGTGTCTGTGTGTCTGTGTGTGTCTGTGTGTCTGTGTATGTCTGTCTGTATGTCTGTGTGTCTGTGTATGTCTGTGTGTCTGTGTCTGTATGTCCATGTGTCTGTGTATGTCTGTGTGTCTGTATCTGTGTGTCTATGTGTGTCTGTGTGTCTGTGTGTGTCTGTATGTCTGTGTGTGTCTGTGTGTCTATGTGTGTCTGAGTATGTCTGTTTGTATGTCTGTGTGTCTCTGTGTGTCTGTATTCTGTGGGTGTCCGTGTGTCTATGTGTATCTATATGTCTGTATGTGTCTATGTGTGTCTGTGTGTATCTGTGTCTGTGTATCTGTATTTCTCTGTGTGTCTATCTGTGTGTCTGTATGTGTCTATATGTGTCTGTGTGTCTATATGTGTCTGTGTGTCTCTGTGTGTCTGTATGTCTGCATGTATCTATATGTGTCTGTATGTCCATTTGTCTATGTGTCTGTGTGTCTGTATGTCTGTGTATGTCTGTATGTCTACATGTGTCTCTGTGTGCCTGTGTATCTATGTGTGTATGTGTGTCTATGTATGTCTGTGTCTATCTGTCCATGTATGTCTATGTGTCTGTATGTCTGTGTGTCTGTGTGTCTGTGTGTCTTTGTGTGTCTGTATGTCTGTGTATGTCTGTATGTCTACGTGTGTCTGAGTCTGTGGGTGTCTGTATGTCTATTGTGTATGGGTGTCTGTATGTGTCTATGTGTCTCTATGTCCGTGTATCTGTATGTCTATGTATGTCTGTATGTCTATGTGTGTGTGTGTCTGTATATGTCTCTGTGTCTCTGTGTCTCTGTGTCTGTGTGTGTCTGTATGTGTCTATGTATGTCTGTATCTGTGTGTCTGTATTTCTCTGTGTGTCTATATGTGTCTATGTGTGTGCCTGTGTGTGTCTGTGCATATGTATGCCTCTGTGTATCTATATGTGTCTGTGTGTCTCTGTGTGTCTGTATGTCTGCATGTATCTGTATGTGTCTGTATGTCCGTTTGTTTGTGTCTGTGTATGTCTGTATTATCTGAGTGTTTTTTTGTCTGTATGTATCTGTGTGTCTGTAGGTGCCTGTGTGTCTCTGTGTGTGACTATCATTTTCTGCTATTTTCTGAGCCTGGTAAATAACAACACCATAATCTGTAACATGTTGCCTCTCACATCCCAAACCGCAGGCCACATGGAGTCGCTTTTGATGTGAGGCCTGAGGCCTGGTGTCCCTCCAGACCTCAGTCTTCCTGAGGAGCTGTGATTCATAGCTCCTTGGTGGGGAGGGCAGCAGGGATTGGACAGGCAGGGTGGGATTAACCCGTTTACTCCCCAACTCTTCTCCATCCCCAAACCTGCCCACATTATATACTGCAGGACCGAAGGGAGCTGGTGGAGAGGATCTCCAGGTCTGGTCTAGACCTATACTGAGGGGGCCAGGAGCTGCTTCAGTAATGGGGAGGGGGAGAGTGATCCCTGGCAGATAAGGTTAATTGGCCAATAAACAGAAGGAATTTCACTCATCCAAATGAGGATGGCACAGGAGGAATCAGCAGTGCTCAAAGAGAAGCATGCCAGGACCCTGGTTAATCCCAAGTGGAAATAAAAATAAGAATAGCTAGCACTTAGATAGCCTCTACTACATGCCAGGCACAAGTAAAGAATTTACAATGATTATCGCATTTTATCCTCACCACAACCCATGGAGGTAGGTGTTATTATTATCCCAATTTTATAACTCAGGAAACTGAATCACATAGTGTCACCTAGCCAGGAAGTATAGGAGGCTGGATTTGAACTTGAGTCATCCTGAGTCCAGTGCTCTAGCCACTGCATCACCTCCCTTTCTCTAATATATGCATACCAATAGATATAGGTGTTTACATATATGTAATCTCAAATATACAGATGTGTGTGTATATATGATCTCTATTAGAGACATGAGAACATATAACATATAGAGGAAGGGAGGGAAGGAGAGAGAGAGGATGGAAGAAGGGAAGAAAGGAGGGAAGGAAGGAAGGAAAGGAGGAAGGAAGGAAAGAAGGAAGGAAGGAAAGAAGG
>NW_025373858.1:0-4448 GCF_016433145.1 Gracilinanus agilis
CTATATATATATATATGTATGTGTACATACATATATATATATATATAAATTTTGTTGCTTTTTTTGATTCAGGTATCTCTGTGATCATTGTGCATCTTGGTACAATGACTACAGGCAGGTCAGCTTGACCTCTGGGCCATATAATCTTATGTCTGCCCAACTGCCATTTCACTGGGGCTGGGTGGAAGATATTTTTGTCTTTCTGTTGAATGAAACAGAAAAGGGAAGAGTCTTGCATCAGCCATGGTGTGGGTTCTCTCATGCTTCATTGGGCTTCATGCTCACAGTTCATGCACGAAGGAGCCCGAGGCACCCTCTGGCTCAAAGCAGACGTCAGATGTTAAACAGCTTGAATGAGGAAAATGAAGTAGGGAAATAGAGAAATATTTCAGTCTTTTTAGTCCTTATACACAATTCAAGCATTAAAGCTAAACCCCCTTCACCCATACCACATGACTGGCTCTTTTACCTACCTTTGGGTTTGTTTTTTTGTTGTTGTTGTAGTGGTGGTGGTGATGGTTTTGGTTCGGTTTGTTTTTTAAAGAAAAACTATATCTAAGACTTCTGTCCATGGCCCATTCTGCAGACCCAGAGCCCTAGCCAGGAAGAATCTGTAATGGGATCTCTTCATTCCAATTCCATCTGAGCAGCTAAAAGACTGGAGATTTTTTTTCATTCTCCAAGTCCACAACAGGGATTATGCCTCAGGGTCCCTGGGATCTGGGCAAACTCATCATAGGGGTTAGGCCTGATGCCAAGAGGGAAAAGAGGAACTCTGCTTCCCTTGGGTAGGCCAAGATCTCTACCCCTTTTTGAGTCTAGGAATGCCTTATTCCTTCATACAGTGAATGCCAAATGCAATTTATGTTTGAGGAAGAAAGCACTGAGCTCATCTCCTTACTTGTGGGTTTTAAAAATCTGTCATTTGCAACCTACTCATTTATTTTACTCCCCAAAAGGAACCTCATTTCTTATGGAGAAAAAGCCTAAGTTTAAATTCCTGGGGATTAAGTTAAATCTCTGAAGGGCCAAGAGGTCTCTACCTTTCTTCAAAGGCCACAATACCTAATGTTGTGGGGGACTGGGTATTAAGAAAGAGCTGGATTTATTCAAAGCCTGGTACCTTTCATGTTTTCCAAATGACTGGCATTTATAGCCCCAACAACCCTGGCTGAGAAACAACAACCTGAGCCTTTCAGGTGAGTGCCTGGGTTGTATGTGTCTTAGCTCATTTCTCTATAATCCTGGGCAGACTTTCTTGCACAAAACTAACTAGAGCTCTCACCTTCCTCTCTTCTCCAGGAATACTCAGGAAGAGACCTATCCCTCGGGCTTCTGCTCTCTGTGCTACCATAGACAAAGCCTTGGAAAATGGTCACAGTCCTGTGGAGGCCTGGGACAGTGATGTGGATAATCTCAATAAGAATTTGGGGTGGAGGAGGGGGCTTCCTTTTTCTGAACTGTTAAGATGTTGGCCTCAATCCAATCCTGCACTTCAGCTGTAGGGACCTATAGTCTACACCTAAATTAAAATGTCTGGCTAAAGGATGAAAAATATGGTCCTATTGATTTATTTTTAGCATGTAGGCACACATGCAAAAAAAAAAGAAAGAAAGAAAAGAGGGAATAAGGAGGAGGAGGAGGAAGAGGGGGAGAAAGAAGAAAAAGAGGAGAAAAAGAAGAGGAGGAAGAAGAGGTAAAAAAGAAGAAAAATTGTTTCATTGATTTTTCCCCCTGATCTAGAAGTGTGACTTCATTGGTAAAAGGTGTGGAAATTCCTCTATTAATGTAGATCAGCAAATTATACCTTAGCCTTAAATAGTTACTTGGGGTAGGAGAGGCAAATGACTTGCCCAAGGATACACAGCCAACATATATATCAGAGGCAGTCTTTAAACACAGGTTTAAACTAACTTCAAGGCCAGACTTCTATCCATTACATCAGTCTGAATTCTACTGGGTTGTTTTTACTGAATTCAGTTAAATCAGTCTGGAATCTGAATGTAAGTTTGTTTCATCTAATTCTGAAAAGAATGAAGTTAGCTGCTAGAGCCACCACTAAGTTTGTGGAGCTCAAGGAAGTTCAGTGAATGCCCCTGACTTCTGACTTACCTACCACGTTGAAACAAGTACAGTCACAGCCATCCTGCCCACAAGGGAAGAGAAAAGGGGGAGGGACCTTTGGATATAATTCAGAGACAATATAGGGTGAAAGCCTGAGAATAAAGACTACATAAACACCCTGACATGCAATCTCTCTCTGCATCCCAGCTGATTACTCATTTGGTGGCAGGTACGTTCTCTCCTTTACTTTGAACAAGAGGACAATTCTGGAGTAGGGGGATGATAGCGTGCGAAGGTCTATGGCAAACAGGAGCCTTTGGCTTCAGAGAGCCCTGCCAAAGAGGGCAGACGGTGGCCACTGAAGGGCTAAAAGTTCAGATTCAAGAGTAGCACATTCTTCTACATAAAACTTGGGAGAAAAAACATGGCCTTTTGTCTATCATTGCTTTTTCAGGGAGATAGATCATTTAGGAGTCTACCTGTGACCTAGTCAGAAAAGCACATTGGAATCACACTAAAAGCTAAATGCCGTCATATGGTCTGGTGTGAAAGAGGTTTGCCATTTAACAAATGAACAAACCCAGAGAAAGAGACCCTTGAGCTGAGTCCTAACCTAGGCGAGTATTGGGGTGATTCTTTGGGTCCTTTAGTTGGGTACTTCTTATGCCGGGGAGTTGAAGGGGGTGGGGGACCCACAATCATATCTATCCTGGCAAAGTAAATAAGAAAAAGACACCAGCAAAATGCATAATGAAGCAACATGTGGAAAAGAGTTGGTTGGAGATTTGCAGAAACTTAAGGAATAACTAAAAAGAAAAAAAAAACAGATTTTTTTTCCCTTTGGAAAAATATATTCTCCTCAAAACAGTTAATGAAATATTTGCTTGTCCTCTGATTTGCCAAATCTTTTCTCAAGTTCAAGCAAAGCATTAAACTCGGGGAGTCAGGTATCCACACGGCATTATTGCTGTATTCTCTGAAAGCAACATGCAGTCCTCACTGGAATATATTTGCATATTTGTGGCAATATACCAGCAAGGATGTTGGCTACAGAATAACATATATCCTCATTATTATCAAGATGACAGAAAATATCCTGAGCTCCTTTTTTTTTCCTCCAGAGAATGAAGTTAAAAGGAAAACTTAAGACGAGAGAGCCTGGTAAACAAAACACAACCATAGTGAGAAAAGGAGGTCAGGAAGAAGAGGGACAGAGACACAGTAGATACACCACAGTTCAACATAGACACAGAGAGAGACATAACAATAGTGACAGTGAGTGAGTGTGAGTGAGTCGTCATGGAGGGTGAATGGGAATTCCCCAGAGGCTCCTTCTGATGAAGTTATTTATTAGATGGTGCCCACCCCTGCTCATATAGCCTAGCCCAACTCCAAGAAGGTAGCCAGTTCCAAACAGGAATCCCAAATATTATAATAATAATAACAATAAGGTTATATAACCCTTTAAGGCTTGTATAGTATTTCATGTATGTCGATTCATTTGATGGATGTGTACACTAGCAGTTACTCCCAAAATTGAGCAAAGAGGAAGTGGCTGTCCCAGAAAAGGAATAGCCTCCATTTAAACATATCCAAAGAACCCTTTTTTTCCTTCTTTCCCAGGCCTCAGAGGAAACCCGCAGAAGACCAGCTAAAACCAGAATGGGACTCCCTTTTAAGGAATGAGACCTTCTTTCCTTATAGCAGAGGGGTTGAACAATAACCACTGAAGAACTATCTCTCAGTTGTCTTCGCCCTGAGTACCTCCCCAGAGCTGCATCGTGGAAGCAAGGAAACCAAGCATTAGGCCTCTCTGTAAAGAAGCCCACAGGAAAACAGATGGAGAAGAAAATGTGAAACCCTTCCAAGAGGTCATGTGCCCTTGAGCTTCCATGGACATCTGTTTAATTGGGCTTCTACAGAAGTGGCGGCCTTCCCTCACACTCCCAACACATGTACATGCATTCACATCCACACTTATGAAAAGCTACCAACTAATGTTTTGGAGTATACAGAAGTATGTGCCCTGAAGCACAAACTAGTTCTTTCTGACCACAAGAAAGAGGCAATGTTTCTTTTCCTGCTAGAGTCAAACCTGATCTTTGTGCCCCAATTCCACCACTATGAAGTAATCACCTCAGAAGTCACCTTCATCAGGGAGGAAGTGGGGGGGGGGTAGGGAACCTATCCACTCTGTTCTTGAAGGAAAGAAGGTGCCAAACAGCATGTCTACCACCAGGTGGACACACAAAAAATCTCTGGTCACATCAGTCAATACATTTGCTCAGCTCTCCATCCATCTGTCCATAAGCCAGAACCAAAGAAGGAGAGGGGAAAAGAGGAGAGAGAGAGAGAGAGAGAGAGAGAGAGAGAGAGAGAGAGAG
>NW_025373859.1:0-5255 GCF_016433145.1 Gracilinanus agilis
TCAGTCATATCCAACTCTTTGTGACCCCATTTGGAATTTTCTTGGCAAAGATAATGGGGTGGTTTAGTCTTTATGATTCCAGGCACTATGGTACCATCTAGCTAATAAATGCTTGTTGCCTGGCTTTTCTATATGTTTGAAGTAAATATTTCTATAAAATATAAATCATGTCAAATGTTTAAATGGGATTGGGAAGTTTGCCATTAGGCTCTAACTGACGGGCAGAGAGAAGAAGAGAACATCATAATGGAATCTTGACCTGATGGCATTAGAGAAAAACACTTTGACCCTTCAGAGTACTTCGGTATCCTGAGAGGCAGATAGAGTAGCCTGCCTCTGGGACAGGAACCAGAGTGTTATTTGATATGTATGTAATAAGTGGCAGGCAGACCTACAATTTGAACTTGGGTTCCCTGACTGTAAAACCCTCATATTTCTATCTGTTTCATATTGTCTCCAAGGAGGCTAGTACTTTGCTTATTGGCTTTGTCAGTTTTTTTCTTCCTTATGGATGATCACTTAAAAAAACTTTATTGGTCAATTAGAATATAGTATTTTGGCTCAGCTGTCGGGATGACCTATTTGTTAGGTTTTGTTTTTCTTTTTCTACATAACACTTTGCCTCCTACCTTAGTACCTGGTGTTTCTAGCCACCAGCAGTATCCTGGATATTTATGCTTCACTACTCTTATGCTCCAAAATAAGAAAAGCTTGGGAGAAGTCTGTGGGCAGAGTGAGTTTCTGAAACTGTCTGTAGAATGATGCTTTCCCCCAAAACTGATTTTTAAAGTCTTAACAGCTCTGAGTAGTCCAAACAAGTTAAGGTGCTCCCAGAAACTCTTAAATTACTTCCAGCAAGCAATTTAGACACCAGGGAGAATGGAACTCTGTGTGTTAGTAGGATGAATAATTGAACCACTTGAAGTGAATGATGGATCTTACTAACTGATTACTTCCTTATAAATTCCTAAACAAGGAGTGCTCATTGAGGAATAGCCTGGATAGCAGCTATTTGTCATTTTGCTTGCCTGGGCTGTAAGTAGACTCAATTGCTGGCTGTTACAAGCCCCTAGAGGATTGATCACTCAGTGATCACTGCTAGGGGACTGAAAGGTGTCTTAATTTCCTTACCTGATTCCCTTAAAGGAAAAACTTGAGTCCTGGGAAAGAATCCACTTTATTTTTGAATGGAATCTTCCTGACTTCTTTTGGACTGACACACTGCTGTTTGGTGAGCAGGGTTTGTTCTATCTTCATATATTAAAAGATGAGTAATTTTCTTAAATCAATTTATGACCAGGAAAAAATAAACAGTGTATACTGTAAGTGGATAGCTAGATGGCCCAGTGGATAAGAATGCTGGGTCTTAAGACAAGATCATCTTCCTGAATTCACATCTGACCTTAGATATTTACTAGTTGTATGACCTTGGGCAAGTCACAGAACCCTTTTGGCCTCAGTTTCCTCATTTGTAAAATGAGCTGGAGAAAGAAATGGCAGACCACCCCAGGATCTTTGCCAAAGAAATCCCAAATCCAGTCACAAAGAGTTGGACACAATTTGAAAGGACAGAACAATAAAAATATTTTAAGTTTACTTTTATATACTTCAAGTTTATTTATATACTTAATACTTTATACATTTAATTTATTTATTTAATTAATACTTTATACATTTAATATTATATTGCATAAGGCTTTGTTGCATACTTAATGCTTTAAGTATACTTTATATATTTAAAATTTTAAAAATCAAATAGAAAAGAACATAACCTTTCATTGTTGTTCTATAATACTGATTTTCTTTTCCATCTTCTTGGATTTTTTTAAGGCTTTTTAGAATGTCATTTAAAAAAAAAACAATACACATACTTAATACCACAATACACTGTTAGAGCTCAGCTTATGTTTCTTTGATTTGAGCATTCTGCTGGTAAATCTATGTTACCTGCTATGTAGCAGTTTCTTCTGTTAAAACCTTATATACCAAAGGCAGTGAGATGGATTTATTCTTGCCTTTCTTTTCCACTCCTCTCCCTCTCCCTGCCCAAAGACATGGAGGCAGTATGCTATAGTGTAGTAGAAAGAGACTGGAAATGAAGAAATTAAAGTTCTGTTCTGTCCATCACCAGCCAAGTGACTTTGAGAAAACCACTGAAGGCGTTTAGACTAGTTTCCTCATCTTTAAAAAAAAAGAGCACTGAATTACCAAGTCCCTAAAGTCCCTTCCAGTTTGGATACATCTTTATGCTTCTATAGTGTTATACAAACCATTGTCATCTATTCGTTTGTGAATAGTGATTTCTGACTGATTGTTCTCCTACTCTAAACATTTTGACTCTGAATTCAATTCTCAAAGAGGCTCAGTGAATTTGGCTGGAGACTATAAAATATAGAGATTTAGAGAAAATAACGGAATGGTTTTGTTGCGTATTTTGTTAGGTTGTTAAAATGGACTGTAAGTTGTTTTTTTTTATTATTATTATTTTCCTGCTTAATAAATTGTCTGCATCAAGATGTATGTTACTCCATACTTAGTGTCTATTCCCAGATGCATAGATGTGTGCCGAGTGGAGAAAGAGCATATGGTGCAGACATCATATATGTCTGTATATATGTGTGTGTATGCGTGTGTATACACACGGGGGTGATAATTTGTATATATTCACATGCAAATGCATGCACACACCCACACTCTATGTATGCTCTCCAGATCCATATGTAGAGCCAACCATACAGAGTTCGTTCTGCTCTTTTCATTGTGATATACATGTTGGAGGAAGAAAAGAGTTGCTGCTCTTCCTCCCCTGCGTCAAGCTGGAGGGCCAGAAGGTGGGGCGGAGCCATAAGATAATGGCAGCAGAAGGCAAAGGAAGCAGACAGCTGGCGAGCTTTGGCCCAATATGCTTCCCTGAAAGAGGCGAGGAAAATTCAGACTATGCAATGCCTGAATGGCTCACTTTGCAATAAGAAGGAAAGAGTCAAAGGGAAATCACTTAACATCTTGTCCATTTTTAAGTGGCACAAGTTCACCTCATCCTCCCTGACGACTTCCCTTAAACTGACCTAGCTCTTCCAATGAGAAAATCCTCCCCCAAAGAGGGAACAATGTGACGCGACAGAAACTTCCCTGGATAAAGTATTTAAAAAAAAATTGGCTCTCCTGGCTCGTAAGTATTGTTTTCAAAAACCGTATTAAAGACAGGTGTCTTCGGGGATTTTCTGGGACAGAGGCATTTTTCTCTCCTATGTCATCCTACCTTGTTTTTTTTTTAAATTTATTTTATATTTATATATTTTTATTTATATCTTTATGTATTTTATTTATATTTTTATTTATAGCTTTAGGTATTTTATTCATATCTTTAAAATTAGTTTTAATTACATAAATTTCATCTTGTCGATCTCCCCTTCTCTCTTTCAGAGATCCATCCAATGTAACAAAGAAAATAAAGAAGAGAAAAATAAATGATCTGCTAAACAAATAGATACATGAAAAAAAATGGAAAATATGTGTGATGTTCCTTACCCATGGATTTCTTACCTCTGCAAAGAAATAAGGAGGTGTGTTTTATTTTATTTTTTTAAACCATTACTTCCTGTCTTAGAATTATGTGAAATATCTGTTCCAGTGCAGAAGATTGACAATGGATAGGCAACTGGGGTTAAGTGACTTGCTCAGGATCATACTGCTAGGAAGTGTCTGGAGTCATATTTGAACCCAGATTCTCCTGGCTCCATGCTTGTCTCACTATCCACTGAACCACTTACTGCTTCAGGAAATATCTTCTTGTATATTTTCTTTGGATCCAAATTTGTGTTTTGTAATTTTGCAACATCAATTTTTGATTATTTTGTGGTCCATATTCTTTCTTTTTACTTCACTGTAGTCATACATATATATGTATATATATATATATTTATTATAAATATATACACACATGCATGTATACATGAATTATATACATATATACAGAAGTCTGTATATGTACTTCTTACCTGCTTACTTCACTCTGCATTATTTCATGAAAATCTTTTCATCTTCCTCTGTTTTCATCACATTCATTTTTTTTGTTACACAGTAATATTACATTATATTAAAATACCTCAGTCAATAGGTATTTCTTCTCTCACCTCCCAATTCTTTGCTAACACAAAATAATGCTACTATAAATATTTTGCTGTATATAGCAACTTTCTTATTATCAATGACCTATTAGGGGTATGGGCAGAGAGGCAGTGCCAGTTCTGAAATCAGGAGGACCTTAGTTCAAATCCTTCCTCAGAAACTTACTAGCTGTGTGACCCTGAGCAACTCACTTAACCCCAGTCAGTCCATCAGTCTATAAAATAAGCTATTTTTGTCTGGAAAACTCCAAATGGTGACATGAAGAGTCAGACATGACTGAAATGACTGCATAGCAACAACAAATTGGGGATATGTTGCTAGTAATGGAATATCTAGGTCAAGAGGTATGGAAATTTTATTAATTTTATTTGCCTAGTTCCAAATTGCTTTCAAAAATTATCACACTAATTCACATCTTCACCAACAGCATACTAGTGTAACTCCTTCATGTTTACCATTCCTCTCTATTCTCACCTTTGCTAGTTTGCAGAGTAGAGGTAACATCATAGAGTAGTTTTAATTTGCATTTTTCTTATAATTAGTGAACTGGAACACTTTTTCATATAATTATGAATAGTTTGCAAATCTTCCTTTGGGAACTGCTTATTCATATCCTTTTAATACTTGGCTTTTAGAGGATATGTATATATGACCAAAGAAACATATATTAGTCATCTATATATTTTGGATTATCAAGCCATTATTTGAGAAATATGATTCAAAGTCTTTTTTTTTCTCTTTAAACCCTCATGCTTTGTCTTAGAGTCAATATTGTGTATTGGTTCCAAGGCAATGGGGCTAAATGACTTGCCCAGGATCATAGAGCTAGGAAATATCTGAGGCCAGGTTCAAACCCAAGGCCTCCTTTTTCTACACTTGGCTCTTAATCCACTGAGCCATCTAACTGCCCTCCAAAACTTTTCTCCCATTTGACTACTTCCTTTCTTATCTAAATGTTTTTACTTCTTTCTGGCAAATCTTCAGCTTCATGTAATCAAAGTTATCTAGTTTATCTCTTGCAGTTACTGATATCTCTTGTTTGCCTAAGATTCCATCTCCAATTCAAAGGTGTAAAATGTATACATATATGTGTGTGTATATATATATATGAATATATATATATATAT
>NW_025373860.1:0-7854 GCF_016433145.1 Gracilinanus agilis
AGGAAGGAAGGAAGGAAGGAAGGAAGGAAGGAAGGAAAAGATACACATACACATATTAAGAGAAGTGGGATTCCAAGGTATAGGCACATGCTTAAAACACATTTGGGATCTGGTCACCTTACTTTGTGACTCTTCCTCCCAGACACTCAGCCTTGGATTTCCCAGGGATCCAAGGAGAACAAACTACATGCAAGCAGGCAGGGCCTGCTGAGTGCCAATGGCAGAGAATGTCTTTAGATCCTGTACTCTCCCTGTGGCCAGGAGAATAGATGTGCTTGCTGGCAGACAACTTGCTTATTATTAAAATTCTTGGTGGACATTAGGAAAGTGTGTTTATGAAGGTTCTGAGTAGTTCTTGGAAGCAATGCCAGAGCTTTACAATGATCTGTTTGGGGGTAGGGATTGCATGTTTATTAAATACTTAATTAAGAGTGATGTGAGATGAAGTTTAGCAACCTTCCCAAAAGGCCACTGGAAGTGTTCATATTCTGTCTTTCTGTAATGTTGCAATTGATTGTCATAGAGTCAGCAGCGCTTCTAAAACTCATCCTTTAATGCTACCTCTCCCAAGAAGCCTTCTTTGATTCTCAAATTGAAAATGTTCTTTTTTCCCCCTAAAATCCAGCATTTCATTTTGCTTTCACCCCACTTAAGTATGTATATATAGGAGTCATACATTTTCTGCCATATTGTAACAGAAAGAGCACTGGAATTGGAGTTAGAAGACCTGAGTTGAAATCTCATCTGTCACTAACTAGTTCCTACCTTGGACTCATTCATAGCCTTTCTGGATTTCAGTTTCTTTATAAAGTAGGCATAATAATATCATACTATCCCTCTATGCTATTAGGAGGATAGCACTTTATAAACCTTCCACCCATGTATAGGGATACAGGTTCTTTCATTCCACAAATATTGATTCCCATCTCCTTTGGGCAATGCACACAGTGCTTTGCACCAGGGACAGAAGGATAACATATGGCATAGACCCTGGCCCCAAGGAATGTTTACATTTTTACTAGGGATTATCCTGGGCTTCCTGAGAGCAGGGATTATGTCATACTGTTCTTGCATAGTTTCTCTAGCAATACTCAGTACAGAGCAGGTGACAAACATTTGCTGAAACTGAACATAGACTTTAGAATTAAAAAGGAAGCTTAGATATCATCAAATACAAACCTCCCCCTTTTACCAATGGGAAAACTGAGGCTTCTTCCAGAAGAGATTCGCCTAAAGTCCCATAAGTAATAACTGAACCAGAGCCATATTTCAAACCTAGGTTCTTTGATGCCTAAGATAGTGTCCTTTCTGTAATAATGTACCACCTTTTTCTAATTAGTCATTTATTTAATTTTTCAACTCAGAACCGTTCTGGAAGGTTCATCAATTTACCAAACTAATCCCAGTAGCTAAGAGCCAGTCAAGCTCCAGTGAAACCCAGAAGCCTCCCATCTGTCCAGCTTTATGGCAGAGCATTGAGGGAAGAAAGTATCATTGCCCCACATAGAATTGTCTTGCTTTTCTGGATAAACAGGTAATAAACAAGCAAACTGGCCATAATAGTGTGTTCAGATGTGAGGACTACCAGTTATAGGTTCTAATATAAGGGTCTATATAGTCTTATATAGGAAGAGGATCAATAATCATTTCTAGAGAGGACACTCCATCTTTTTTTGTCATGGACCCCTGTGACAGCATGGTGGAACCCCTTCAGTTTATTGGGCAATTAGCCTCAACCCCCAGGGATCACACCTCTTCATTGCTAGGCTCCCCAGAACAATGTTTATAAATACGTAAACCAAAATACATAGAATTACAAGGGAAATGAATTTTATTGAAATAAACACATAATTATTTTTCTGAACAAGTTCATGGATCCATAGGTTAAGAACCTTGTTCTAAGGAGAGTCAGATACAATATGTTTTTCTTTATATTCTCACTGCTTAGCACAGTAACAGATGTAGTAAATGGTTGATGATGATGATGATGATGATGATGATGATGATGATGATGATGATGATGCTGATGCTGATGCTGATGCTGCTGCTGCAATGGGGGTGGGGGAATGGAAGAACAAGGAGAACAATCATATAATAAGTGCCAAGTTCTGTGCTAGGCACTCTACAATTATCTCATTTGATCTCACAATTACCCTGTGTAGTAGGTGCTATTGTTATTATCCTCATTTTAAAGCTGATGAAACTGAGGCAAACAAATGACTTTCTCAGGATCACACAGCTAATAAGGGTCTAAGGCTAGATTTGAATTCAGGTCTTCATGATTCCAGATCCAGTACTCTCTCTATCCATTATACCATTTAGCTAACTTTGGGCAGTCCCAAAAGAACTATGTCTATGATTTTCCAGAGACAATCTATAGCACTAATTCTGTGAACCCAGATCATCCCATGTCTGTTATTCACACATCACAGCCACCTGAAATCATTTCTGTTTCCAGTTCAATACTCTGCCTGGGGAACTGGAGGGTTCCAGCAGGCATCATTTAGGACCAGGAGAGGATTAAAGTTAACATTGAATTCACAGTCAGCGACCCCACTCAGTGGATCTTTTCATGTGATAGGGCAATCATCAGAGTGGAACCCCTTAATGTCTTATGAGCTCTCCATCCAGTAATAGGACTTGGAAAATCTGGAGGTCTGAGTACTACAGGTTCTGGGAGTCTTAGAGTTACTTGGCCCCAACCCCTGTGGCAACATATGTGCACTGGAAATCAAAGTTGAGATGAAGAGCCCCTCAAAGCTGAGAATGGAGCCCATCTCTCATCTGGTCGGGACTTGGAGGGTTTGGATTACAGCCATAATAAAAACAGGGTAGATCCAGCACCTTCAAGTCCCAAAATATGTAGTGTTACTTTTTGAAAAGTGTTACAGCTATGACACAAGACAAATACAGTGCACCCAGCTGTAGCATTTGTAAAGATGTAACATTCATAAAGACGCAAACCAGAGGCCCCCTCACTGCCAATTTGGCTCTTTTTCAACCCAATGCAGAGGAACAGAAACTCTTGCAAGTACCTCAAAGTGTTTCTGTCTATCATCTCATTAAACCTGAGAGGCTGATATTTTTCTCCTCATTTTACAAATGGGGGAACTAAGGGTCAAAGGAGGGGGGGGAATAATTGCTGGAACGTTTTATCAAATGTGCAGTCACGCACATTAAAACAAATGTACAATGCATACATTGAGGTAAGTGGAAATAGAAGGGAGGACTACAGCTCCATTTGGAATAAAGACATGAACCTGAAGGAAATATTATAATAATGAACACCTATATCACTTTAAAATGTATTTGTTGTTTGCTTCAGTCATTTCAGTTGTGTCTGACTCTTCATGACCCCATTTGGGCTTTTCTTAGCAAAGATCCTGGAGTAGATTTCCATTTCCTTCTCCAACACATTTTAAAGATGAGGAAATTGAGGCAAATAGAATTAAGTGACTTATCCAGGGTCACAGAGCTCATAAATGTCTGAAGAGGGAATAGATTTGAACTCTGAAAGATGAGTCTTCCTGATTCCAAGCCCAGTGCTCTATCCACTGTACTACCTAGCTGCATTTTTTAAAATGTAGAAAGCACTTTAAATATAATTGATCTGTTAGATAGATGGTGCAAGTATTATTACATCTTTTTTTTTTCCAAATCAGATCACAGCTAGAATAGAGCATTTACTTCTAGAGATTACATTTTTTTAAAAGTAGAGACACACTACATGTTGTAAAGCATAACCAGGATAGTGAAAAAGCTAGAGAACATACAAAGATCAGTTGGGGGAGCAGCTGGGTAGCTCAGTGGATTGAGAGCCAG
Source organism: Gracilinanus agilis (assembly GCF_016433145.1). Taxonomy (NCBI): domain Eukaryota; kingdom Metazoa; phylum Chordata; class Mammalia; order Didelphimorphia; family Didelphidae; genus Gracilinanus; species Gracilinanus agilis. The sequence goes on from NW_025373860.1 coordinate 3,823, forward strand.
GCCTAGAGACAGGAGGTCCTAGGTTCAAATCCGGCCTCAGACACTTCCCAGCTGTGTGACCCTGGGCAAGTCACTTGACCCCCATTGCCCACCTTTACTACTCTTCCACCAAGGAACCAATACACAGAAGTTAAGGGTTTACAAAAAAATATTGTTAAAAAAAAAAGATCAGTTGAAAGAACTCGTAACTCCCTCCAAAAAAGAGAAAACTTCAGAGGAGCATGATTGCAGGCTTCATGTATCCAATGGATCTTCTTGTTCGAGAGATTGACTTTGATCACTTTAGCCCCAGAGATCAGCACTAGAGACAAAAGGAAAAAAACTATATACAATAGTCTTAGATTCAATGAAAGGGGAAAACTTACTAAGATTTAGAGTTGACCAAAAATAGAGTGGCCTGAGATTGTTTGGTACCCTCAGTGCCTGGCACAGTACTTGCCACATAGAAGCTTCTTAATATATATTTACTGAACTGAATTATCCCCAGCAATAATTGTTTAACAGCAGTCACTGGAGGTCTTCAAAGAGCCTTTAAAGGCTGTACAAACACTTCTTCAGGTTGTTAAGAGGAGATTCTTTTTCAGATGTCTGTTTCTGAGTTTCTCTTAGCCTCTCAGATGATTTCCTAGGATCAGATGAGGATATTTTATAGAGGTTGTTAGAGACAGACTTATATAGAGGAAATAACAATAAATTTGTAATTAGAGAACTTCAATTTGATCCTAATTTCACTATTTAACATCTGCATGTTGTTGGGTAGGGCATTTAACTTCTCTGATTCTATTTTCTCATCTATAAAAGGAAGGAGTTGGATTTGATGACCTCGGAGCCCTTTCAGATCTAAATTTCTGATTTAATTATTCTGAATAAACTGCCTATATATCCATGGTTTTGTGATAGAACAGGGATTTAGAAACAGATTTTTAAGAATCGAAATCCAGTGACTTTTTCATTATATCAGATTTTTTTTAATTCAGTCACATGTAGAACATTTTTTTGACTATTTTTTTTCTGACATTTTGAAATTCAGATTTTCTCCCTCCTTCCTTTCCCCACTCCCTGCCTAAGATGGTAAATAGATTGATATAGGTTAGATCAGTACTTTATGCAAATAATTCCATATTGCTCATATCATATTGATTCTCTTTTTTTTTTAACCCTTTCCTTCCATCTTGAAGTCAATACTGTATATTGGCTCCAAGGCAGAAGAGTGGTAAGGGCTAGGCAATGGGGGTCAAGTGACTTGCCCAGGGTCACACAGCTAGGAAGTGTCTGAGGCCAGATTTGAACCCAGGACCTCCCGGTCTCTAGGCCTGACTCTCAATCCACTGAGCCACCCATCTGCCCCCTTATCACATTGATTCTTAAAGAAGGTAAGATGAGGGGGAAAGGGGAAGGGGAAGTGGAGGGGGGCAACCATTACTAGAAAGCATGAAGAAGAAAAAGAAGCAGGAAGACATATAGATGGAAAAGTTTGGTCAAAAGGAAATTAGAGATATGACGTAGAAAAGAATGAATAGCCTATAATGCAAAATTTAGAGAAGATAGCCAAGGTCAAAAAAGGCCACAGCTGAGATTTGAACAGCAAGAAGAAAAGTGAGAAGTCAAGATCCAGAAAAGGCATAATAAGAAGGACTGATTGGGAGAGAAGGCAGAATACAGTTTTAGGGTCAAGTGGTAGAACCAGGATCATATTAAGTGGAATAGAGTCGTGAGAGTCAAGACTAGATTAAGAAGGAAAACTGGGAAGGGAGGAGGAGTGAGAGGAAGGGATTTGGGAAGTCTAAGTAGGAAAGCCGGATTTGACTGAGAACTTACAAAACAGGAGAAGCTTAGACCATTATAATCTGGAGGTTAGCAATAACAATAATAGTTGACATTCAAGCACTTTACATGTATTATCTCACTCTGTGAGTCATGTAATTATAGGCATTAATAACCCCCTTTTACAAATGAGCAAACTGAGGCTCAAAGAGATCATGATTTTAAAACTAAAGGTAGAATTTGAACCCAAGTCTCTCCTGATTCCTAGTCGACATTCCCTCCCTTTAATTACCCACAGTCCAAAGTCCTTAGCAAAAGCAGTGAGGCAGTTTGTTGTCATTCTCTTTGCACATATGCAGACTTCTCCAGGGACTAGAGAATGTCACAGCCAAATCCCACATCCACGCAACAAATGTACTCTAAACCCATCTCAGACAATGAAGAGACAATGCTGCTCAGTCTCCCTTCCCGCCCACCCCCTACCCAAAAAGAAACTATCTCCCATACTTTGTCTATTCCCTCAGACACAGAAAAATCTATACAGATATCCTCTCCTCCCCCACCCCAAAATCATGTACTTATGTTCATACATATCAGCAAAGTAGCCACAGACATTCTCAGAAACCCTCAGAAAAACATGCTTACCAAGCATTCTCCCCCATGGACACAAAGGCACAGGCACAGATTTTGTTGTCCAATGAAAAGTCAAATGACAAGGCTTTTTCAACCTAGAGACAATATTTTAAAGACACTCCTGACAGCCCAGCAAGGGAGTCAGAGTCAGGGTCTGAAATGGTATTGACCAAGTTGTATATCTAATGTACAGTATGTCAAAAGAAAAAAAAAAAACATTTCCAAGAACAATGATGGAAACAGCCCAAAAATGTGCTTGGAGAAAACCAAGTGAATTTAGGTTTGGATCCAAGTTAAATATCAAAAGGATGAATCAGAAAAATATATATGAGGACTTTGAAAAGTTATTTTTCTTTTTAAAGTGAATGGCAGTGTTTCTATTGGAGTTTCAAGTGCAAAAGAGATGTGTCAAAGGATCTCATTTGTGGCTTGTGACCATCCTGGAGGGGAAATGATAGAACATTGTTTTGATTATGGATCCAAGATTGTTTCAATAAACACAGCCCAAAGATCACATTAATATCAATTGCAAAAATGTGTCTCTCTCTTTGCCCTGGACTTCGTTTGGCTTTTTGTTTTTGTTTTTTAACTCTAGGATACTTGGGGTTTCCTACAGCCAAAGGCTCTTACCCCACTGCTAACTGAAATCCTTTGGACCCTCCTGCTGAACTGGTGGTGGATTGAGCACTAGTCTTGGAGTTAAGAATAATGAGTGAAAACTGGCTTCTGACACTTACTGGTTATGTGACCAAAGGCAAGTCACTCTTTGAGACACTTTTGAGTCTCAGTGTCCCCATTGGTAAAGTGAAGATAACAATACTGGTAGAACCTACCTCATAGAATTGTGAGGGTCAGATAAGATAATATAGAAAAAGCCTTTGGCAAATCTTAAAGGATAATTAATATATATGTCAGCTATTGTTGTTATAAAGGTTAGAAATTTAGAGATTAAATGAGTTATTATAATTATTAACTTAGAGTTAATAAGTTAATATAATTATAACTTAGATGGTAAACTCATTATTATAAACTTAGAGGTTAAGCAAATTATCCAAGTTCTAAACTAAAAAGATTGGAGCTAAGAAGTGAACTCGTTTCTTCTGACTTCATACTCTATGCTCTTTCTCTTAAACCACAATGCCTTATTTAACAGGTGAGTAAACTACACTCACTAATGGTTCCCATGTAGGCAAAAATGTAGCATGCATGTCCTGGTATGCTGGAAGGGGCTGCTCCATTCCCCCTCTCCACAGCTCCAGAGGACATTTTTTTGCATGTCTTGCCCCTTTGTCCAGCAGACCAATGCAAGCACTTCCACTCTCCACTCTCTGAGGTAATGTGGGTGGCTCACAGGCAGCTTGAAGGTACATTTTGGGCACGCAATCACTAAAAGGTTTGCCAACACTGGTTTAAACCATTTCTAGTAACTCATTAATTCAAGTGAGTTCAGTTATCTCCTCTAAAGACATGACTCTCAGGAGGGAATGTGCAAAAAAATGCATGTTGTTGTGTGCAGATGCAAAGCATGGAATCCCTGCAAAGGTACAGGGAGAGCCTCACCCAGAATTCCAGGGGACCCCCCTGGAGAACTTTGGGTGAGGGGCAGTTGAGAAGGGTTGAAGACAGTTAATTGGT
>NW_025373861.1:0-2594 GCF_016433145.1 Gracilinanus agilis
GTTGCTTCCTCCTATATTTATGAGGTAGAAACTTCTTTCTCTTTGTATCCCTGGGACTCTGTAATGTCTACCGTATACTAGGCATCTACTAAATGCTTGTTAAATTGAACTGAAAATAATTTTGAGAGGGAAAATGCCATTAATGGAGGAGGGAGTTTCAGGAAAGGCCTGTGTGAGAGGGGACACCTGAGCTTCCCTTTGAAGGAAGCTAAGGATTCTACAAGGGGAAAGTTGGGGAAGGGGGGTTTGGGCTCACCACAACCAATTGTTCAGGAATTGTTCAGGGGCACGGAGGCAGAAAATTACTGATTGGAGACATATACTCCAAACCTAACTCTAGCCAATGGAAGTATCCAAAAGGAGGAAATTGATTCTGACAGCTGGAATTCTATTCATCCCTAATTTTCAGTCACTCTACATTCTGCTAATCTAATCTTTAATCTGCTTCCTTCTAGGTCAATGAAAGATTGAGTGTCTTTGGACTGATTTTCAAATGGTCAGGAGTTATTTTGACACTTCCACTCAAAGGTTTTTTGTCAGTCTAATTAAATTCTTCTAGTGTGTCATGCCTAATGCCAGCCCATTTACCACACCAGCTTTCCTCAGATTGTTAATAACTCTGTTTCTATACCGTAATTTTCCCTTTGTGTGCTATTTTTAAAAGTTTGGATGGCAAAAAGGAACAGCTGGGGGATAAGCAGCCAAACTCCTGAACAACAAAGAATATGAAATATTCCAAGATGATAAGTTTGACAAAATGAACTCACTAAAATGAGTTTCTTGTAACAATGTAAAATGAATGTTTTTGTAACAAGAGATGATTTTGAATTTCATTCTCCAAATGATAAACAATGCTAAATAATTTCACAAATACTCCCTCCTCCAAAGCCAAATAGTAATTTCTTTGCATGTTCGGCAATATTTCTTTTCTAGCAGATTAGCAAAAGAGCTGTCAGGATAGAAATCTGTCCAATTTCTTTAAGCCTCAATTTTATCCATCTCTGACATACCTTTTAGGGACACTGATCACTTTGAGGATATTCTGTCTCCAGCTGATGGTAGGAATCTGTTAATGTGCATAGTGTTTTTCTTTATTTGTTTTTAGTATGAACAAAAGACTGATGGTAGTACATTGATGGTGTCTTATTTAGTCCCCCCTGTGACTGACACTGCATGGTTCCAAGATGGCAGATCATGATATGGAAGAGGTGCTGAACAGAGAAAAACCTACACCTATCATGCATGCATGGAACCTTCAATTTTGGCATTATTAGCACACAGTGCTTACAAATTGAGCCAACCATCCATGAGTACTATAATACCATCTGCAAAGCCAAACAAGACATCCAAGAACAATTTTTTTAGTTTTTTTTATTATTGGATGAGTAATAATTTTCCTGGCAAATTTTGAAATGTTCTCAAGAGAAGTACAGTCCTTGACTCAGGAGATTTCTCTCCCCCTGCCCTCCTTAAACTTCTGGTAAGGTCAGTGAATTTCACTAATACTTCTCCCTATGCATTTCCCAATCCTAGATCAAAGAATTGTGAGCTAATCAAGTGTCAACATCACCAGCATATATATGGTTTCAACTCCTCCTGACAGCCCAACATTATGGGGATCGTTTTTTCTATTCATTACCAATCAATGAACCTACCAAGGGGTATTTATTTAGCACTTACTATGTGAAAGGCAATGATATGTAATGGTTAGATACCTGGCCTCAGCATGAGTAAGACTAGAAATTGCAAAGAAGGTACTGAAGTGCTCTAAGCAAAGGAGGTTCCTTATGGCAAATTCATTATTTTGTTCCAGCTTTTTATCCACAGTGCATAGCACAGTGTCTTGAACATAGTAAGTTATTTCATAAATACTTGTTGATTGGTGGTGCCCACAGCAAAAACAGAAGTCATTGAAGGTTGAGGAGAATAGAACATAATTAGTCTTTCTGGATATATGAAATTAAAATTGTGGGTACACCTTTCAAGTAAAGATTTCCAAGAGATATCTGCTATGGAAAGTTCGTATTAATTTGTACCCTCCTTTGACCCTCAAAACAGCCTTTAGGTTTTAAAGCTCAGTTTGATTTCGAGGCTGAAGGTCAGGTTGTCCCTCCTGGAGGTCACAGGTAGAATCCTTCCTTCCTTTTGTTTAGATCTTTTCTTTGTTAAAGTCAGGCAGAGTGGAGACCAATTCCTTGCTTTATCTGTAATCAAGAAGTCTCTTTAAGTGGCGAAATAACTAAACAAGCTCAGCAGACCCATTTAAGGAAGAGTGGACATGTACCATGCCTCCAAGTGGTTACTCCTGGCATCTAGAAGATTCACCCCTTGTCCTAATTAAGGTCTGAGTCCTACAGTCCAAAAGGTGCTAGAAAGGATCATCATGAAGAACTTAAATGGAAAGTGGGTCTTTTTTCTTAAAACCTCAGACTAAGAAAGGAATGCAGACTGGCTCTTGTCTTGCCCAGATGCTCATGCAGCAAGTGCGTAGAAATACTGACTAGCTGGGCAACCCTAGATTCTCAAGCTTCTAGGTATTCAGGCAAGCAACAGCTCATGCTTTCTCTCTCTCTCTCTCTCTCTCTCTCTCTCTC
>NW_025373862.1:0-5212 GCF_016433145.1 Gracilinanus agilis
TATATATATATATATATATCTTAACAAAATGGTTTGGGAGATATATATATCTCCCAAACCATTTGTATAATCATTATGAATCTTACCTTTGACAGGAAAGACAAATACCAAAAAAAGCACCATATACATCATGTAGGGTGTCCTCATGGTGAGTGATCACCTAGAACCTTGGAATTATAGGAGACATGAAGGGAGGACAACTTAGCATAAGACAGGAAAAAATATAAAAAAGACCAGAATAGACTAGATAATACCTAATTTATTTTGATTCAGGTAATATCATCTCTTAAATATCTGAACTTGACTCAAGGAACATTCCCAGGAGCTTGGAGTACTGCAATATTTACTGGTCTTAGAAATTATTGAACATTACAGAACATTACAATTTAATATGCAATTATTGCAATAAACTGTGAAATTCTACAGTAACCCTTAATAAATATCCAATATTATTTAAACCAAGGAGTATCCAAGTCAGTTGGACTCAATTCCCTCTATCTCTGGTGACAAATGGAATGGTTTGCAGAGAACCAAGTTGAATTTTGTGGCTAAATCAACTTCTTTCACAGGCAACTCTTTCATACCTAAATGGCTTTGGACAAAATTTGTCATCCCAAATGTGTTGAAGAATTTCTAAACCATGGTTCCTAGATAGCCCATGGAAAATCTCATCTATCCACATAAGAATATTTTGAAAGTTGGATGGAAAAGAAAAGAGTAGATTGGTTCTCAGCCAGTTTAGGAACACAGATAATTTAAACAATAAGTCGCTCAAGAGAAAGTAAATTCAAGTGTCTATTCCATATCACAACTTTCCACACCATAGTTTCATTATATCATAGATTGGCATATCAAATTTAATGAGAATTTTCGCAAGTTTTGTGGAACAGCAGATGACACATAAAGGCCAGCAAGTACTACAGTAAAAGTTTAGATATTCAGAAATGCATGAACTCTATGTATAGTGTCATATAACATCAACATATTTCATCTTTTAGTATCATCAATATTGGAAATTTCTTTTTTAAAGTCAAAATAAGTAAACAGTTAAAGTTTACCAGAGAATGTGACAGTCAATAGATTATAAATAGGTTTAACAGATCACAGATGTAATACACACCTAGCCCATTTCATGTGGAAAGGAAATCTGTATTATATGAAAAAGATATTTTTCAAAATTATTAACTTCCACATTTAAAAGTTTCCTCAATCTATAAGTGGCATTTCTTGGCAATTTATGATAAATAAGTAACATGTTTCACTGCAGAGGTTGGAGAACTCCAACAGAGAAAAAAAGGAGATAGATTTCTGGAGGACATGCAAGTGACAGTATTTGATCTTTAAATGAGAAAATACAATCTTCTCAAAAGCAAGAAAGAAAATTTAGTAAAGATATCCTTTTAAAACTGTTGAAGAACTCTATTTGAGCTAAGATAGCAGTGTTGAGGTAAGCATTAGGAAGAAATTGTAGGCATTTGTCATCAAAGGATAAGAAAATTATTTACAGCAATGAATGAGTCTGTCAGCTTTAATCTATCCTCATGTTGTCATTTTTAGTTTCTCCTGGAGAATTGTTTGTCTCCTAATATTTTCAGTATAATTAAGAAATTAATACCCTATGGAAAAATCTATATCTTATGTATTCCTCAGCTGGAGGGCTCTGAGTCTTCCTGGATTATTTTTATCCTTTCTAGGTGAAGCAGATCTTGAATCTCTCCACTTTTAAGAAATATTAGTTAGTTTTGTAAATCAGTCAATAAACATTTGTGCACTTCATCTTTGCTATATGAACTGTGTTAAACGGAAGTTTTCAGCTCCAGAAGTCTCTCTTCTATACAAATAATCCTTCTTAAAACCATCATCAACTGAGGAATTGATTTCTATTTTTCTTCACCTCTTGGTAGTCTTTTTTTGGTTTTGGTTACCATTGTATTTTCAAAATACAGAAATGCCAAATGAGATAGTGCATTATCTGCATTCATGACTAAAATCTCAGACTCAGATTATGTGTGTGATTTATAACACATCCTTTCACTTTTAAATGCTCTGATGTACAATAAAACTGTGAGGCTTAACAATCCCATTCATTCTGGGCTGTTTATATAAATAATAGAATAAATATTTAACAAATGCTTAATGACTAACACACTAGGAAATACATTATTACATTTTGAAATAATTTTGTTTTAATGTATATTTTGAACGTTTATTCCACCACTTAAATCCATAAAATCAACAAAATGTTCAGAGACCATAGAAGTTGCCTCATCCAGCAGTCCTCTACAATCACCTTCCTTTTCTGCAGTAATAGTAGTAAAAACAGCTTGAACAGGCTAATAATCACAAAATTTTGAAACCCATCTTTCAACTTGAAAATTACACTTAATATTAATTCCATCCAATGGATGAAAATAACCAGTGTATAGGAGGAAAGAAATCTTATAAATCTTGATATTTCTGCTATTAATGAAACTAAAAGACAGAAGTTGCAAATAAATAGTAAGACAGTTTTCTTGTTTCTTTTAGAGAGGTAAATGATGCAACTGATGGAGTTTACTTTTCTTATGAATACAAAAGTAACAATAAACCTAATTTCAGGGTACATTTGATCATTTTGTATTCCACTATTAATGATATGCATTAAGAAAACATTACTAAAAAGAACCATTACATCAGGTCCAAAATTTATTTCAGAGAGCAAAGAGGTAAAGAAAGAAATTATATTCAGACTTGATAAGATTCTCACATTTAATTTATCATGTATTTATACACTTTTGACTTTAATGCAAAGGTGAAAATAGGTGATAATAGGAAATAATGTCAAAAATATGGATCAGGAAATTTCAAGTGAAACAATTAACTTGCCCAAGACAACTTAGGAGGTCATAAGGATGAGGTTTATCCGAGGGAATGAAAGTTGAGCTTGATGTGGAGCAGTACAAGGCACACCCCTTGATAGAAGCAAGGGCAGTAGCTTTTTTTATATGAACAATTTTAATGGAGAATAAGATGAGAGATTTGTTCTTTTTTAGTATGTAGGGAGGAAATATAACTACTTTTTTCCCTTTTTGATCAAGGAATGATTTTATGAAAATAGAGAGCTTCCAGTGAGAGAATGCCTCTAACAGTAAATAAGACATCTCCTTTACATCTTATATTAGCCTTTTTAATATTTTATTTTCCACCATTCCATGTAAAAACAATTTTTCATTATTTTTAAAATTATGAGTAACAAGTTCACTCCCAAATTCCAACCTTACCTCCCTTAATCCCTCCCACTTTTCCTTGTTCCCCAAGATGGTAAATAAACTGATAGAGATTCTCTATATGACATATTGTAAAACATTTTTCCATATTAGTCATTTCGTGGGAAATCTCAAACAGAAAAGGGAGAAAAAAGAAAGAAAGGGAAACACAGTGTGTTTTGGTCTGCTTGTAAACTCCATCAACTCTTTCTGAAGGCAGATGGCATTTTTTATCATTGGTCTCTGAGATTTTCTTGAATCAGGGTATTGTTAAGAATAACCAGGTCATTCATAGTTGCTCACCATGTAGTATTGCTATTACTATTTATAGTACTCTTCTGGTTCTGCTCACTTCATTTTGCATCTTTTTTCCTGAAATCATCCTGCTCTTCATTTATCATGGCATAATTATATTCTAGATCATAGTAGATCATAGTAGTCAGTTTCAGTCACAAACTGATACTATATCTCCTGGTAGAAAAGCAAGTCTTCCTTGCAGAATGAGGGGAGGCAGAGTTGCTAGAAATACTTTTACAGGCAGGAGTACCTAATTTTATTGTGATTGGAAGTTATTGTGTTTTTTGCAGCTTAAAGGTTTGTGGTAACCCTGTCTCCAGCAAGTGTATTAGTACCATTTGTTTTAATGTCAAGTGCTTACATCACATCTGTCACATTTTGCCATATCAGTCTATTTCAATCTTTTTTCATTGTTTTATCTGTTGTGGTGATCTGTGAACAATGATCATTGATATTACAATTGTAATTGTTATGGATGCCTTGAAGCATACTAATATTAGAGGTAGGATTTAATTGATAAATGTTATTTATGTTCTGTCTTCTCCACCTGCTGGCCATTACCTCATATCTCTACTTCTAGAATCTCTTTATTCACTGAGACATGTCAATATTGAAATTATGTCAATTAAGAACCTACAGAGGCCAATATCACTACAACAATTCACACCCCCTAACCCACTAATGATATGATTGGGTCCTAAATATAACCTAGTCAAAAGTTCACTGTAAAAAATTCACTCTTACAGGTCAATGCCTTAACATGCTTCTATAGGCTCTGATCTGGTAAGAAACCAGAACGCTCAGCTTACATACCAGCTGCTTGTTGAAAGCATTTCTCCCTCTTCAAATATTCCTAAAGGATGTTGTCACCTCCTTTACCCACCCTATCTTTTTTGGTTATATTTATCTATGTCCATATGTAATATATCCTCATCCTGTCCACAATATCACATTACATTAGAGTGAAAGTGGCTTGAGGACAGGAGCCAAATAATTTTCATCTTTTCATTCTACCAGAATGCACAAAAATCTCTCCACATGTAGATATGCAATAAGTGCCTATTGAATGCATGAGGCATGAAGGGCTTCAAGACTGTTTTCCATAAAACATGGTTGCCTGGTTTGTCCTTCCTAGGTTAGAGAAATTATTAATGCTACTGCTAGGATGGACATATAATAATGGAAGAGTTGAGGTCTCTAAATTCAACTCCTCTTTTGAAATATTCGTCAATGGGAACTGTCATGGTAGGTCAAAAGTTGAGCTTCAGGCCCATCTGAAAAAGGACACAGGTTCCTATTTAAGCAAAAGGCAAGGATGAGACCAGGCTTTATTTTAGATTATAAACTAAAGTTACATAAGATGATTAGAAGTTATATAGAGAGTAGTAGATCAATAGAATAAATTAGGTACTCAAACATGGTTGTCAATGTTTATGATAACTTAGTGTTCCATAAACCCAAAGATCCAAGCTTTAGGGGAAAAATCATTATTTGGAAAAAACTAGAATGCAGTAATGCAGAAACTAGGCACACAACAATTTCTCAAATCATATACCAGGGAAATGTCAAAATGGATATTTGATCCAGTAATAAAGCATGACAGCATAAAAAAATTTGGAGAACATAGAAAACTTTACCTATCATATATATATATATATATATATATATAT
>NW_025373863.1:0-12130 GCF_016433145.1 Gracilinanus agilis
ATATATATGTATGTATATATATGTATATGTGTGTATGTATATATATATATATGTATATATATATATATATACTGATAGAACAACTTCATCTAATTACTCATCATAGCCTAAATGATAGGCAGTCTTCATCTACTTGAAATTTCCTGCATAGATAGTTAGATCAAACTCTTTTCAATGATTCTTAATCTCGTTTAGGAAGCTCCATATAATTCAAGGGTTTGAGTTCATTAGAACTGAGAGGAGTATTTGGAGGACTCTCTCACATCAATGAAGAATAATTTCCATTTTGACTCTTTGCTGACATCTACCATGACAGTAGCAAATATCCTTGACAAGGCACTTCAAAGATAAAGATTCAAATACAGAATGCAAAGTCTAAGGAAACAATCTGTGTAATTTGGCTACTTCTTTTCAGGTGCTACAATCCCACCTCTTCAGGGGTAACAGTTTCTAAAGACTCAGAAAAGGAATTTTTTGACACCACAGCCCTTAGCACTATCAAATGATTTGACATAACAAGATAGTTTTATTATTGGAGAAGACATTGAAGAAGATGGATTATCATCTGCATTACTGATAGATTCCAAGGAACACAGAGTTCATTTATCTGACTTGTAGGAAAACCTCCTATATAGGTTGTCTTCCCTATAGGAATATGGGAATTTGAGAGTGGGAACTATCTTATTTTTCTATTTGTTTCCCTAGTGATTTTCATATATACATATTTTTCATTTTTTGACAGTGATAAAATACTATGTATAAGGTACTGTCCTAGATAAGAATAACAAAGTGACCACATGCAAAAAATAGTTCCTGATCTTAAGAAAATTATTTTATGCTTAAAGAGTACACCATTTATAGATGAGTTATTCTGAGGAGAGAGGGCACTTAAAAACTCAAGGGATCAGGAAAGGCTTCCTTTTGAAGGTAAAACCTAAAGGGACTCCTGAAGGTAGCCAAGATGTGTAAGGGTTAAGTGTAGGAGTTTGACAAAGTGAGGAGAGCAGTTTAATTTAAAAAAAAACACTTCATTTAATTTAGAAAGATGGAAAGATAGAAAAGAGAAAAAAAGATATTATTAATCTTATGCCCTATAATTCTATCTAAACTAATTCTCACTAATCAATAATTCCTTATAATTTTCCTAAAATTTCCTAATACTATTTCTGTCTTCTCAGTACAGGTTCTTCTGCCTGGCAAACCAGGCCTAATTTACTCTATCTGTAAAATATTAACTAACTAATTAAATAGATAGTCAACTATCACCAGCCAACTGCCAGCAGCCCCTTGTCTGAGAGTCAGATCTCCTGTTCTCTAAAGATCCTAGAGCGGTGATGGCAAACCTATGACACAACACAAAGCCATTTCGATGACAGGGGGCTGCATGCCAAGGATGAAACATTTGCTGTCATGCAGTGTAGACACTTTGTGAACTGTAGATGACAATTCTACCTATATTAATTTACCTATTTTGGTTTATTAAATACAGTTCTATATTACGATACATTTTTGTTATTTAAACTATAAATATCACAAAATTATGGCTTTTTTCTAGAAGTGATGTACCATTCGAGTTATGCTTGGTTTTTTGGCAAATTTTGGCACACCAAGGTCAAAAGGTTGTTCATCACTGTCCTATAGGCAAAAGATCCTTCCCTCAGAGGCTGCTTCCTTTTATCTCCTTACTGACCAACTGCCCTTTTATAACCTTCCTGCCAGAAAGCAATTCCTACTTCCTCTCCTTAGTGTCCTGGTCTCCTTGGTAACAGAATCTTCAGCTCTGGCTCTCTGCTCACTGAACCTGTCAGTTCTCTGATCCACTGAGAAACTCTGCTCTCTCTCCTCTTAAGCTATACAAAAGGAGAGATTAAAAAATCCCTTTAACTGATGCTAAGAGGTAGAGACAAAGGAGTGAAGAGGAGGGAGTGAATTCCAGGTGTAGCACTCATAAACCTCCAGATAAAAATATGGAGATAATGGAAAAAGCTGACAGCATGGGAATTCAAAAAAGATATATTGGAATGTGTAGAGCAGGATTAAGCAAATGACTTGGTAGGATTTTGGTAGCCAGGCAGATTGATTATAATGGAGAAAGCTCTCACATCTGCCTGGTACTCCAGGAATTTAAAGGCAAACTGAAATAACCCAGAAGAATCAAGAAGGAAAGAGATCTGTACAATTGGAAAAACATTGAGTGTTCATGGGAAGGATGAGCTAACATAATAAAAATGACCATTCTAGCTTCCGGGTTAAGATGGTGGCAGAGTAAAAAGCAGCTCTTAACCTCTCCTGACCGAAACATATAAGACTCCTCAAGGAGACATAAAAACAAACCCAGTCGAAAGGAGGGACCCCACAACAGGGCGCAGTGTGGAAGGTATGTGGAAACGGGACATTTCCATGCTATAAAGGGGTGAAACAGCTCTCACTAAATCGTGGGCTGAGCAACCACCCCACCCCCACCCCCTCCACACACACCACCTATAGCGCCAAAGACAGCTAAAAAGAAATAAAGCAAGTTTGGGGCACCCATTGAGTCACTGGCAGCTCCAGGGCCTGTTCCTGAGAGCAGCAAGATTTAGGACCCCAAAAAGCTAAAGAACGCGCATGGACTCTGAGCGCGGGCGCAGAGGGAGGGTGCAGAGCAAGGACGCAGGCAGAGGCGCAGGTGGAGGCAGAGCGTGAGCGAAGACTCTGAAACCCTGAGTGGGGAACCAGCGCAGACGGGTATACGGCTGTGGAATCAGCGCCCTGAGACTTGTAAAGGAACCTCCAGCAGAGGACCAAGCAAGGGGATCCACCAGGGGGCTTGACCTTGAGAAAAACCAGAACTCAGACCTCAGGACCCAAAAGACTGCAGACAGGCCCTGAGCGCAAGGATAAAGCTGAGAAGCTGCTGGGATAACAACGGCTACCCAGAATCAGGAAACTCAGACGAGAAAGATTAACAAGAAAAAGAAGTCTTTAACACTCGACAACTTTTACACAGAGAAAATCCAGACAACCAAGCAAATAGAGGGGGAGAACAAACAAGCATCCAGACCCTCCGAAAATAATAATGAAAACTGGTCACAAGCTCTTGAAAAGTTCAAAACTGAGATGACGAGAAAGATGGAAAAGATTTGGTTAGAGAAATGGGAAATAGCTCAAAAGGAAATCAGGCAAGAAAATAACAGTTTAAAAAGCAGAATTTTGTAATTGGAAAGTGAGGCTCAGAAATCAAACGAACTGATAAGCAAAGTGAACACCAGAAATGACCAGATTGAAAAGGAAAACCAAAAGATCATAGCCGAAAACCAAAAGATCATAGCCAAAAACCAAAAAGCTTATAGCCGAAAACCAGTCCCTAAAGGCTAGAATTGAGCAATTAGAAGCTAATGATCTCTCAAGCCAACAAGAACAAATAAAACAAAGTCAAAAGTCTGAAAAAATAGAAGGAAACATGAAATATCTCAACGAGAAAGTGACAGACCAAGAAAACCGGTCTAAAAGAGACAATTTGAGAATCATTGGTCTTCCAGAAAAACCAGACATTAATAGAAACCTGGACTCCATACTAAAAGAAATTATTCAGTAAAATTGCTCTGAAGTCCTACAACAAGAGGGCAATATAGACATTGAAAGGATCCATAGATCACCTTCGACACTCGACTTAGAAAAGACAACGCCCAGAAATATAATTGTCAAATTTAAGAGCTTCCAAGTAAAAGAAAAAATCTTACAAGAAGCCAGAAAGAGACAATTCAAATATCAAGGAGCACCAATCAGGATCACACAGGATCTGGCAGCCTCCACGCTAAAAGACCGCAAGGCTTGGAATATGATATTTAGAAAGGCAAGAGAGCTGGGCCTGCAACCACAGATCAACTACCCATCAAAATTGACTATATACTTCCAGGGGAAAGTATGGGCATTCAACAAAATTGAAGATTGCCAAGTATTTGCACAGAAAAGACCAGGACTAAATGGAAAGTTTGATATCCAACCACAAAAATCAAGAGAAACATGAAAAGGTAAATAAGAAACAGAGGGGAAAGAAAGAAAACTCATAACTTTTAAATTTGCCTTTTTAAGGGCCTCAGTAAGATCTAATTATCTGTATTCCTATGTGGAGAAATGCTATGTATAATTCTGGGTAGTGAACTCTATTCACTATTATAGTAATCAGAAGAATAATTCACAGGGAGAGGGTGGAATACTAAATGGTCTAAGATGATATGGGGGGTGGTAAAGAGGGGGGTGAATAGTAGGGGACACTAAGAGAAACTTGAGTGAATAAGAAAAATAGGATATTATATTACACACAAAGAGGGCATGGGAAGGAAAGGGGACAAATACTATTATAAGAAGGAGAGGAAGAGAGCATTAAGAGGTAATATTTAAACCTTACTCTCAGTGTAATCAACCCGGAGAGGGAAGAGTAGCTATACTATCTATTGGGATATAAAACTATTATCTAACCCTACTGAGAAAGTCAAAAGGGATAAACCAAGGGGAACAGGGGAGTGGGGAGGTCAAAAAAAGGGAGGGGAGAAGAATGGGGAGGGAATTCATCAGGCCTTTAAAAACAAAAAGAGGGGAATAATAAGGGAGGGGGTAGAAAGGGAAGTTAGTCAAGGGAGGGGATAAGGGATAGGGTCTTAATAGCAAACCACTGGTTTAAAAGGAAATAGTTTAAGGAGAAGGGGTAAGAATAGGGGAGGATTTGAAAATGTCAGCAAATGCACAACTGATGATTATAACTCTGAATGTGAATGGGATGAACTCTCTCATAAAACGTAAGCAAATAGCAGAGTGGATTAGAAACCAAAATCCCACCATATGTTGTCTACAAGAAACACATATGAGGCGGGTGGACATACACAAGTTTAAGGTTCAGGGTTTGAGCAAAATCTCTTGGGCGTCAAATGAGAAAAAGAAGGCAGGAGTGGCTATTATGATTTCTGACAAAGCCAAAGTAAAAATAGATATGATTAAAAAAGACAGGGAAGGTCATTACATCCTGATTAAAGGCAGTATAAACAACGAGGAAATAACATTACTCAATATATATGCACCAAATGGTATAGCATCCAAATTCATAAAGGAGAAACTGGCAGAGCTCAAGAAGGAAATAGATAGTAAAACCATAATAGTGGGAGATCTAAATATTCCTCTTTCAGATCTAGATAAATCAAATCAAAAAATAAATAAGAAAGAGGTAAGAGAGGTGAATGAAGTACTAGAAAAATTAGACTTAATTGATATGTGGAGAGAAATAAATAGGGAGAAAAAGGAATACACCTTCTTTTCAGCTGCACATGGTACATTCACAAAGATTGAACATGTAATAGGGCATAGAATCATTGCAAACAAATGCTAAAGAGCAGATATAATAAATGTAACCTTCTCAGATCATAATGCAATAAAAATAATAATTAGTAAGGGCACCTGGACAGGAAAATCAAAAACTAATTGGAAATTAAACAATATGATTCTCCAAAATCAGTTTGTCAAAGAAGAAATCATAGAAACAATCAACAATTTCATTGAAGAGAATGACAATGATGAGACATCCTATGAAACTCTGTGGGATGCAGCCAAGGCAGTTCTCAGGGGGAAATTTAAATCCTTAAGTGAGTGCATATATTAACAAATTAGGGAGGGCAGAGATTAATGAATTGGGCATGCAACTCAAAAAATTAGAAAGCGAGCAAATTAAAAACCCCCAGATGAAAACTAAAGTAGAAATACTAAAAATTAAGGGAGAAATTAATAAAATCGAAAGTAAAAGAACTCTTGAATTAATAAATAAGACTAGAAGCTGGTATTTTGAAAAAACAGATAAAATTGACAAAGTACTGGTCAATCTAATAAAAAAAAGGAAAGAAGAAAACCAAATTGACAGTATTAAAGATGAAAAGGGAGACCTCACCTCTAATGAAGGGGAAATCAAGTCAATCATTAAGAACTATTTTGCCCAATTATGTGGCAATAAATATAGCAATTTAGGAGATATGGATGAATATTTACAAAAATAAAATTGCCTAGATTAACAGCAGAAGAAATAGAATACCTAAATAATCCCATATCAGAAATAGAAATTGAACAAGCAATCAAAGAACACCCTAAGAAAAAATCACCAGGACCTGATGGATTCCCAAGTGAATTCTATCAGACATTCAAAGAGCAACTAATCCTAATACTATACAAATTATTTGATATGATAAGCAAAGAAGGAGTCCTACCAAATTCCTTCTATGACACAAATATGGTACTGATCCCAAAGCCAGGGAGACCAAAAACAGAGAAAGAAAACTATAGACCAATCTCCCTAATGAACATAGATGCAAAAATCTTAAATAGAATATTAGCAAAGAGACTCCAGCAAGTAATTAAGAAGATCATCCACCATGATCAGGTGGGATTTATACCAAGAATGCAAGGATGGTTCAACATTAGGAAAACTATCCACATAATTGACCATATCAACAGTCTAACCAACAAAAATCACATGATTATCTCAATAGATGCTGAAAAAGCCTTTGACAAAATACAGCATCCATTCCTATTGAAAACACTGAAAAGTATAGGAATAGAAAGACCCTTCCTAAAAATAATAAACAGTATATACCTAAAACCATCAACAAGCATTATATGCAATGGGGATAAATTAGAAGCCTTCCCAATAAGATCAGGAGTGAAACAAGGATGCCCATTATCACCTCTATTCTTCAACATAGTACTAGAAACACTAGCAATAGCAAGTAGAGAAGAAAAGGAAATTGAAGGTATCAAAATAGGCAATGAGGAGACTAAGCTATCACTCTTTGCAGATGATATGATGATCTACTTAAAAAATCCTAGAGAATCAACTAAGAAGCTGGTAGAAATAATCAACAACTTTAGCAAAGTTGCAGGATACAAAATAAATGCGCATAAATCATCAGCATTTCTATATATTTTCAACACATTAGAGCAGCAAGAGGTAGAAAGAGAAATACCATTTAAAATTACCCTAGACAATATAAAATACTTGGGAATCTATCTACCAAAACAAACACAGCTATTATACGAAGACAACTACAAACCACTTTCCAAACAAATAAAACTGGAGCTCAACAATTGGAAAGCCATTAACTGTTCATGGGTAGGACAAGCTAACATAATAAAAATGAACATTCTACCCAAATTAATTTACCTATTTGGCACCATACCTATCACATTACCAAAAAACTTCTTTACTGAATTAGGAAAAACTATAACAAATTTCATTTGGAATAACAAAAGATCAAGAATATCAAGGGAAATAATGAAAAAAAATGTGAAGGAAGGGGGCCTAGCAGTACCAGATATTAAACTATACTATAAAGCAGCAGTCATCAAAACAATATGATACTGGCTAAGAGATAGAAGGGAGGATCAGTGGAATAGACTTGAGGTTAATGACGTCAGCAAGACAGTGTATGATAAACCCAAAGAGCCCAACTTTTGGGACATGAATCCACTATTTGACAAAAACTGTTGGGAAATTTGGAAAACATTATGGGAGAGATTAGGTTTAGATCAACATCTCACACCCTACACCAAGATAAATTCAGAATGGGTGAATGACCTGAATATAAAGAGGGAAACTATAAATAAGTTAAGTGAACACAAAATAGTATACCTGTCAGATCTCTGGGAAAGGAAAGATTTTAAAACTAAGCAAGAGTTAGAGAAAATTACAAAATGCAAATTAAATGGTTTTGATTATATTAAGCTAAAAAGCTTTTGTACAAACAAAAACAATGTAGTCAAAATCAGAAGGGAAACAACAAATTGGGAAAAAATCTTTATAACAAAAAACTCTGACAGGGGTCTAATTACTCAAATATACAAGGAGTTAAATCAATTGTATGAAAAATCAAGCCATTCCCCAATTGATAAATGGGCAAGAGACATGAATAGGCAATTTTCAGGTAAAGAAATCAAAAGTATCAATAAGTACATGAGAAAGTGTTCCAAATCTCTAATAATTAGAGAAATGCAAATCAAAACAACTCTGAGGTATCACCTCACACCTAGCAGATTGGCTAAAATGAAAGAAGGGGAGAGTAATGAATGTTGGAGGGGATGTGGCAAAATTGGGACATTAATGCATTGCTGTTGGAGTTGTGAACTGATACAACCATTCTGGCTGGCAATTTGGAACTATGCTCAAAGGGCTATAAAAGATTGCCTACCCTTTGATCCAGCCATACCATTGTTGGGTTTGTACCCCAAAGAGATCATAGATAAACAGACTTGTATGAAAATATTTATAGCTGTGCTTTTTGTGGTGGCAAAAAACTGGAAAATGAGGGTATGTCCTTCAATTGGGGAATGGCTGAACAAATTGTGGTATATGCTTGTGATAGAATACTATTGCGCTAAAAGTAATAATAAACTGGAGGAGTTCCAGGTGAACTGGAAAGACCTCCAGGAAGTGATGCAGAGTGAAAGGAGCAGAGCCAGAAGAACATTGTACACAGAGACTGATATACTGTGGTAAAATCGAATGTAAGGGACTTCTGTACCAGCAACAACGCAATGACACAAGACAGCTCTGAGGGATTTGTGGTAAAGAACACTACCCACATTCAGAGGAAGGACTTCAGGAGAGGAAACATAGAAGATAAACAATTGCTTGAACGCATGGGTTGGGGTGGACATGATTGGGGATGTTGACTCGAAACTGCCACACCAATGCAACTTTCAGCAATTTGGAAATAGGTCTTGATTGATGACACATGTTACAACCAGTGGAAATGTGCATCGGCCATGGGTGGGAGGAGAGTGGGGGGGTGAAGGGGAAAGTAGGGGCATGAAGCATGTAAACATGTTAAAAATGAACATTAAAAAATGTTTCAAAAAAATAATGACCATTCTACCAAAATTAATTTACTTATTTAGTGCCATACCTATCAAGCTATCAAAAAACTTTTTTACTGAATTAGAAAAAAAACTATAACAAAGCTTATTTGGAAGAACAAAAGATCAAGAATATCAAGGGAAATAATGAAAAAAAAGTGAAGGAAGGGGGCCTAGCAGTACCAGATATTACACTATACTATAAAGCAGCAGTCATCAAAACAATATGGTACTGGCTAACAGACAGAAGGGAGGATCAGTGGAATAGACTTGGGGTAAGTGACTTAAGCAAGACAGTGTATGATAAACCCAAAGAGCCCAACTTTTGGGACATGAATCCACTATTTGACAAAAACTGTTGGGAAATTTGGAAAACAATATGGGAGAGATTAGGTTTAGATCAACATCTCACACCCTATACCAAAATAAATTCAGAATGGGTGAATGACTTGAATATAAAGAAGGAAACTGTAAATAAATTAAGTGAATACAGAGAGGTATACTTGTCAGATCTCTGGGAAAGGAAATATTTTAAAACCAATCAAGAGTTAGAAAAATTTACAAAATGTAAAATAAATAATTTTGATTATATTAAATTAAAAAGGTTTTGTACAAACAAAAACAATGCAACCAAAATCAGAAGGGAAACAACAAACTGGGAAAGAAAATCTTTATAACAAAAAATTCTGACAGAGGCCTAATTACTCAAATATACAAAGAACTAAATCAATTGTATAAAAAAAGTCAAGCCATTCCCCAATTGATAAATGGGCAAGGGACAAGAATAGAGAATTTTCAAATAAAGAAATCAAAAGTATCAATAAGCACATGAGAAAGTGTTCTAAATCTCTAATAATTAGAGAAATGCAAATCAAAACAACTCTGAGGTATCACCTCACACCTAGCAGATTGGCTAAAATGAAAGAAGGGAAGAATAATGAATGTTGGAGCGGACGTGGCCAAATTGGTACATTAATGCATTGCTGGTGGAGTTGTGAATTGATCCAACCATTCTGGATGGCAATTTGGAATTATGCCCAAAGAGCTCTAAAAGACTGCCTGCCCTTCAATCCAGCCATCCCATTGCTGGATTTGCACCCCAAAGAGATCATAGATAAAAAGATGTACAAAAATATTTATAGCCACTCTTTTTGTGGTAGCAAAAAACTGGAAAATGAGGGTATGTCCTTCCGTTGGAGAATGGCTGAACAAATTGTGTTATATGCTGGTAATGGAATACTACTGTGCTCAAAGGAATAATAAACTGGAGGAATTCCATGTGAACTGGAAAGACTTCCAAGAATTGATATAGAGTGAAAAGAGCAGAGCCAAAAGAACATTGTACACAGAGACTTGTGGTAAAATCAAATGTAATGGATTTCTATACTAGAAGCAATGCAATTACTATAAGAATAAAGAGAGCCTCTTGCCAAGACTGTAATAATGAGAGCCTGTTCCTAATGTTATAATAGAGGGGGAGAGAGTCTAAGTCTATGAGGTGGTGACTCTCTCCTCCAGTTCTCTCCTCAGGGCTGAATATGCACTGCCGAGACTTTAAGGGGTCTCACACCAAAACTGGGTGACCTGGATGGTCGTACCACCCCACAGGTGTTGGGGACAAGGCTTCCCTTTAAGATGAGGTATGGGGGACCCCAATCCAATTCTGAATGAGGGTGGGGTTCACGTCAGCCTTCCCTGAGATCAGTCAATTTTACAGTGGGTGGTCTGGCTTCAAGATGGTGGCAGCCAGACCAAGCTGTGATTCCCCTCCCCCTCATCTCTGAGGCACTCTGGAATACTATCTGACTAATAAATGTCTTTTATTAATATCAATATAGGGATTGGGGAAAGGAGTGAAGGGCAGAGGGATTTTGGGGTGCCCTTTTCTCTATTTCTATGGGGTCTGTCACTCGGGTGGGAACCTTTGGGGTTCCCACTCCTTAGTTTCTCCTGCCCCTTCTCCTTCTGTTTCTATTTCTATCCTACTCTATAATTGCAAGTTAGACTAGAAAGAGTCTCTCAGCAAGTTTGGGTAATGGGAGAAGGAACCTAAGAGATCACTCCCAAAATGGAGTCCCAAAAGTTAGTTGACTCTTTGGTTGAAGTCTTGCTGGGTGAGAAGCGATGGGATGCCTTTGACCAGGGAATCAGGGTTTCAATGTCCAAAGAAAGATCATCAGGAAGCCCTCAGGACTGGATTGGAGCTGTGATGTTCTCCTCCTTCTCTCAGTCCTCCGCTGGAAGTTCCTCTCCTCCCCTTCCTCCTCCAGAGAACTCCCAGAATTCCCTCGATTCTCAACCGTCACCAACTGTCACCAACTGTCAGCCACTCCTTCTTTGGCTTCTCCTGTCCCATCCACCTTGCACAATTTCCATCCTTACAGTATCCCCGTTTTGTGTGGTGGGACTTTTTTCCAAAAGTCCCACTTAATTTGTACATCACTATTTCCTATTCCTATCTTATGTTTCCCCTCCCTCCAAAATAATTAATCCTTATCTTGTCTTATCACTATACTATCTATCTATTCCTATTCTAAGATGGGTTTTGGAAAGGCTGGTAGGGGGATGAGGGTTACAATTTATATAACAATATTTACAGAGTACAAAACAATTTTGTAACAAGACAAGTTTTCCATTGAACACAATGTTTAAGTTAACAGTGTAACAAATTTTCTTATCCTTAAACTCTTCTAAGTTATTATTTAACCCATTTATGATTTAACAGAATTTTAACTTGTTTTTACTTTTAATATATGTCTATCAAGTAAGGCAATACAATTATCTTATTATTCTTAGCTGTTATCAAATTATGTTTAAACTACTTATGTTTTAAATGCAATGTTAGTTTTTATATTGAGAATCTATTTTAGTATGTTAGTATTCTTAGTTATCTATCCAACAATACTTATATATTTTATTCTTATGCTTTCCCTGCACTAGCTTGCTAAAATTTTTTGAACTTCCCTAGTCCTTTCTGCACTTTCCCTATGTCTAATGTCCAAATTATCTGTTAAATTGTTAGTATGCTACAGTATCTACATGGTTAGGTACTATTATTTATAATTCTACTCTACTTTTCAAACCTATATTACATATATATATATGTGTGTGTATATATATACATATATATAATTTACATTATTTACATTATTATACATTTGCACGAGCATTAGTTCTGCATATCCATGTTAACCAGACAAGAAAATCGCTTCATTTTCTTATATGGTTAAAATCTTATGGAACTTGCAACTATTTACAT
>NW_025373864.1:0-6957 GCF_016433145.1 Gracilinanus agilis
TATATATTATCTGTAAGTTATTATTTATGTAATTATATAATGTAGTATATAGTATTTATTAATTATATATAATTTAGTGTATGTATAATAAATTATTATATGTAATTTAATATGCATATAATAAATTACATATATGTATAGGTGTAATATATTGTCATATACTCTATAGATATACTAGTTAGCTATGGTGCATTTTATCTCCTATTAGACTATATACTCCATGAGGGCAAGAAGCTCCTTTATTGAAACCTTGTATCCCCCACCCACATACTGGAAGGAGCTCAATAAGGAGGTGCTTAATACAACCATTCTAAAGAAATTGCTTTGTTCAACTGCTTTCCAGAGAGAATTCAAACTGAGCTAATTCTCTGGCTACTTCCTCTGCAGGCCTAAGTTAGGGCAATTCTTTGTGTTAGCTCCCTATTTGTAAATACAACATAAATTTACATAATTTAAAATTCGCAAAGTGCCTGACACGTTATCTCCTTTGATTCTCACCAAAATATTTTTTTATAAGGCAGATGTTATTTCCTCCATTTTACAGATCAGGAAACTGAGGCTGAGAAGCTATGAGGCTTATGTGAGGGCATATCTGAGGTAGAATTCATCCTGACATCTTTCTGACTCCAAGGCCAGCACTCAGTTTACCGTTGCCTAGTTGTTCTGCATCCTACTCATCTCTCCCAACAACCCTTTCCTTTAGTCATGACTTCCTGGAACTCCTTAGCCACCATGTACCTTCCTTAGAAGCCCACCTCCTTCTAGCAACTTTCTTTGATTAAGGGGGAGGTGGAAGATCCGGGGGAAAAACTGTTAATGGTCTGTGTTCATTCATCTTATCTCTTTTATCCTCAGATGATAATAATAATCCTTATATTGGTACAGTGCTTTGTTCTTTTTCAAAGCATATTCACATCTCTTATCTCATTTGATTCTCACCATAATCCAGGGACACCTGACATTATTATCACCATTTGATAGATTAAAAAAAAATTGAGGTACGTAGAGGTTAGGTGACTTACTGAAGGTTATGCAACTAATTAGCTGTGTGAAACTTGGACAAAAATCCAGATTTCCCGAGTCTCTGGTGGTCAGGAACAGGTTGCTTAAGTGGCTTTGTGGAAAGGGAAGGGATCGTCACTAAAGTCCCAGAGGAGCAATGGAGTTAGCTTCTCCCATAGTAGGGAAGAGAAGGGAACAATCATTTATTAAATACCTACTATGTGCCAGGCGCTGCACTAATTTCTATACATATACTCTCTCATTTGATCTTCACATCATTTCTGGGGGGAGAAGTGCTAGTGTTATTATTAAATAATGGAAGACTACAAATTTGCATGTCATCCTTGTGTAGGAGCCATGCTCATCTTTTTTATCTCATATATGCTGCGAAGTGAATACCAGTAAGAGGTATCCCCATTTATGAGATGATGAAACTGAGGCAGACCAGGTTTAAATGACTTGTCCAGGGAAACACAGCTAGCAAGAAAGAATTCAGATCTTCCTGACTCTAGCCACTGAGCAGCTATGGGGCAGGATCTTTGGAAGTTGATGGGGATGGGGATGGGGAGACCATTATCCCAGCAAGAACCAGGGCAGTCCTATCACAGGACCCCCGTGGTCTGGATCTCATGACTAGCATCCCAGATTTGGCCTCTATCCTTTTCCCCCAAATGAAAATAGCTGATATTAATTTTTTTTAATTTTAAGTTAAATTAAATTAAAATTTTAAAATTTATAAAGTTAAATTTGACTAAGAAAACAATTTTAATATATCTCATTTGACCCTTACATGAGGCATATGGATAATAATTATTATCAGATCAAGGGCAGCCAGAGTGGCTCAGTAGATAAACCACCAGCCCTGGAGTTGGGAGGACTTGGGTTCAAATCTGGCCTTGGACACTTCACTTAAACCCCATTGCCTAGTCCTTGCCCTTATGTCTTAAGAGTTGTTACTAAGATAGAAGGTAAGGGCTTTTAAAAAAATATAATGATTGGATCATAGATTTAAAGTTAGAAAGAAAAGTTGAGGCCATTAAATACAATCCTCTCCTTTTACAGATGAGGAAACTGAGATCTGGAAAGATATTAAGTGACTTCCCCAGAATCAATAAACAAGTGGCTACGAACAGGATTTGAACCTAGGACTTCTGACTCAGGTTCTTCTTCCTAAGGTTGAGAAAGTGTCTTTTACCCTCTCCCCCCCTCCCCTAGGAAATAAGCAGTATAGTTCCATCAAAGGCTCCCAGAGGTTAAGAGAATTGCTCCAGGTCACCAGCAGATGGGGAGACTGTACTCAGGAGGAAACCTTAGACAACTAGATTATTCAGAACTCCTTCCACAACAGAACTGCTTCCTTCCATCCGGGAGAAAGGGAAGCTGAAAGTAACCATAGCAAACAAACCTGCCAGTGTGAACAAAGTGTGTGCAAATAGACTAAATGAGTGGCATGTAATTACCTAAAATTGTTAGTTAGCAGTGGATGTAAATAACCAAAAAATATGTAGGGAAGGGGGGAAAATGTTAATAAATTAGAGTTAATTACTCAACAGCTAATTGAAATAATAATGGGTCCTATTTGAATATGCTAATACCATTGAACCTGTGTTGAAAAGGTAATTGAAATAAAAATAGGGCGAACTTAAAAGGTGCCTTGAACCTGTCAAAGGCAAGTGAGTAGGAGGAAGGGAGGCGGGAGGGAGAGCTCCCGGGTAATCTTCCTGAATGGAAATCTCCATAGCCCCGCTTCCCATAGGCTGGCGAGCGGGAGCCTCAGGGAAGGGCTGAGAGATGAGCCAATCGGATGAGGGCACTTGGAGATGGAGAAGATTTGCAAGACTGGAGAAAGGTAGGACGTGCCTAGTTTGGGAAATCCGTACTCTGGGAGGAAGGGGCGGCTACCCGTTGCCTTAGGAGGGTTTTTTCCTTCAGACCCTCCATTCCAGTCGGGCTGGTCCGCTCCCTGGCCCCCTTTCCTTTACTCTGTCATGCTTATTCCATTAATAAAAGAACGAATGAATAAACATTTATTAAGTACCTAATAATAACACATTTAGGATTTGTTTAATGCATTACAAAACATTTTATATACGTCGTCTCAATAGTCACTGGACTAGCCACTGGAGTTACAACTAAAAGAATAAAACCACTAGTCTCACAGATAGATGGATGGATGGATGAATGGATGGATGGATGAATGAATAATTAAGCACTTAAGGTGACAGACACTGAGCTAGGCACTGAAGAGACAAATAAAAGATTGAAACAAAGACTAGTCTGAAGGATAAATGAATGAATGAGCACTTAAGGTAACAGACACGGGCTAGACGCTGGAGATACAATTAAAAGAATGAAACAATGACTAGACTCACAGATGAATAAATTAATGAATGAACACCCTTAAGGTGACAGACTCTGGATTAGACGCTGAAGATTCAAATAAAAGAATGAAACAAAGACTAGTCCCAAGGATGAATAAATGACTAGGCACTTAAGGTGATAGACACTGGTCTAGGCACTTGGAGGTAAAACTAAAAGAAAGAAACAATAACTAGTCTCAAGGATGAATAAATGAATGAATGACTAAGCATCTTAAAGTGACAGACACTGGTCTAGGCACTTGGAAGTGAAACTTAAATAATGAAAAAATTACTTGCCTCAAAGATGAGTGAATGACTAACTACTTAAAGTGACAGACAGCTAGGCACTTAGAGGTACAACTAAAAGAGAACAATTGAGGGACAGCTAGGTGGCTCAGTGAATAGAAAACCAGAACTAGAAATGGAAAATCCTGGGTTCAAATCTGTCCTTGGACACTGCCTAGCTATGTGACCCTGGGCAAATCACTTAACCCCCATTGCCTAGCTATCACTGCTCTTCTGCCTTATACACAGTATCAATTCTAAGATCTAAGGTAAGGGTTTTAAATAAAAGAATTAGATTGAAGGATATCTCAGGGGCAAGCTAGGTAGTGGGATCTGGGGTTAGGAACACCCGAGTTCAAATCTGACTTCAGATACTTACTAGCTGTGGGCATGTCATTTAACCTTGTTTGCCTCAGTTTCCTCATCTGCAAAATGATCTGGAGAAGGAAATGGCCAACCACTCCAGTATCTTTGCCAAGAAAATAAAGTCTGGATGAGTCTCAGACTAGACAATAAAGGTATTCTCTCAGCATCACCCTTCTAGCTCTAGCAGCCTGAGCGAATCTAAGCAGAGCAGCTAAGATTCAAACACAGGCCCCTTCTTCAACTGTAAAAGGAGAGACAAGAACAAAATGATTTTTCAGTCCAAAACCTTCTCATCCTACGACTCTGAAATCTAGTGGGTTTCTCTCTTATGCCATAATTACTTGAGGCAAGGGCCTGAAAAAGGAGTGAGGGTCAAGACTTGGTTATTGGAGCCTGAAGCAATTTCAACTTGGCTCTCAAAGAAATCTTTCTCCAGCCCTCCTTCCCTTCTGTGAGTCTCAATTTTCTCATCTATAAAATGGAATGAGTAATTGTTTTTCACAGTGACCTGGCAAGAATCTCAGAGAGCTGCCCTGCCTCCAATATGCCCTGCTTTCAGGAGGAGGAAAGCAAAGTGTCCAAAGAGCCAGAAGGCTCCAGTGGAGACTAAAGAGAAGAAACAGAGGAAGGAAAAGGGAAAGGCAGATAAATGAAAGAGATGAGAAAAAGAGAGAAGGGAGGTACAAGAAAGGTGCAAAGATGGGAGCAGCGAGGGGACAGAAAGGAGCTGATGTGGCGTAGGAAGAAGACAGAAAGCTTACAGGCTTGACAAACCCCCAGTGGTTGCAATTACATGAGTCTGCTGGGCTAGAAAATCTGCTTCAGGTCATCAAATTCATGTCGTTCCAATTAAGATAAGAGCCATCTCTTCCCTTCCCACCCGAGGGCTGGATCCTATATAAGACAGGCAGGGGGTGATGCAGCAGCCTGGGCTGGTGTCAGCCAGGGTTCAAAATGCCCCTCGTGGGAGAAGCTGTGGGTGGGAGACGGAATCAAAGGCAGGCAGCCTGGATCCCTACAAGCCACAAGTCTGTTCTTAAGACCGGTCTGGGCTGGAGTGCCCGAAGGGGAGACTTGGGAAGAAGGGTCAAAGAAGAGAGCTGGGGGCCTCCCTCTCCCTCGGTGCCTCTGAAGGTCCTGGGGCTGAGTGCTGGCACAAGGAGCCTTTGTCTCTACCATGCCCTCTCTCCCTCATTCCTACAAAGCTGAGCCCCAGGGCCCGATGGAATACAGAGCCTCTTGGCTCCTCAGGCCCAGGTTGGAAATATTGTTGGTTGTATTTCATTTTTACCAACTCTATGTCTCTGGGAGCTGCTTAGCCTCGGCAGACTGGGTACCACATCCTGTACTGGAGAGCTGCCTTCCAGAAGTTTCCAGCCCCTGGCGGCATCCCCCATACGGACAACCTGTCACTGTTAATACTATCCACAGCCAAACAAAAACATTCCATTAGCATGGTTTTCGTTGTCGTCGTTTTTCATTTTTTAAAATCAATTACATGTAATAACAAATTTCTGTACAAGTTTTCCTAAATTATATGATCGAACTTATCTCCGTCCCTCCTTTCCCTTCCCCTTCCCGGTGTTTGCAGGCAATTCGATGTATTATCACACAAAGCATACTTTCAAGGAGTTAGAAATACCTCAGTGACTAAGTAGCAAAATGGATAAATATGAATTATTTTTATGATGTATTTTCCCTCAGCCTCTTTTTATTCTTTTTTTTTTTTACCAATTACACATAATAACAAATTTCTATACAAGTTTTCCTAAATTATATGATCGAACTTATCTCTGTCCCTCCTCTTCCTTTCCCTTCCCCTTCCTGGTGCTAGCAGGCAATTCGATCTGGGTTATGCATGTATTATTACACAAAATGCATTTCCATGTTATATTAGATACTTTCAAGGAGTTAGAAATACCTCAGTGACTTTCTAAGTAGCAAAATGGATAAATATGAATTATTTTTATGATATATTTTTCCCTCAACCTCTTTTTATTTTATTTATTTACTTTGACTAATTACATGTAATAACAAATTTTCACATAAGTTTTCCTAAATTATATGATCAAATCTATCTCCTTCCCTCCTTCCCTCCCTTTCCATCCCCTTCCTGGGGCTGGCAGGGGATTAGATCTGGGCTATACAGGTATTATCACATTAGCATGTTTTTAAAGGCTGGTGCATTTGTTTTCATTACAATTCATAGCATCAAGGGGCAGGAAGGTACCGTAGTGGAAAGAGCTGGAAGGACTTGGGTTCAAATTTGATCTCAGACATTTTCTAGCTATTTGACCTTGGGCAAATCACTTAATCCTTGATTGTCTAGCCCTGGCCCTTCTGTTTTAGACTTATTACTAAGGACAGAATAGAAGGGTGTGAAATTTAAAAAAAAAAAAAAAAAAAAAATGAGGAGCCAGCTAGGTGGCTCTGTAGATTGAGAGTCAGCCCTAGATGGGAGATCCTGGGTTCATATCTGGCTTCAGACACTTCCTAGCTGGGTGACCCTGGACATGTCACTTAACTGGGACCGTCTAGCCCTTACCTCTCTTCTGCCTTGGAACCAATGCACAGTATTGATTCTTTAAAAAAAAAAAAAAAAAAAAAAAAAAAAAAGAGGAAGTTTTAGATAGAGTGCCAGATATGGGATTGGGAGGAACTGGGTTCAAATTTAACTTCAGACACTTGGTAGTTGTGGTGACCTTGGGCAAGTCACTTAATCCCATTTGCCTAGCTTTTGTCTTTCTGACTTAGAATAGTTACTAGGACAGAAAGTAAGGGTTTAAAATTTTTTTTCTTTTAAAAGAGAAAGTTCTAACCATAATTTTGTCGAATGTCCCGGGAGAGAGAATTAACAAAGTAAAATTCATAATTTATAAATATAATTTATGAAATACACCATAAAATATATAATCTATAACATACAATTAAAATATATTTGTAA
>NW_025373865.1:0-3269 GCF_016433145.1 Gracilinanus agilis
TCCTTCTCTCCTTTGTCTTTTTCTTTTCCTTCTCTTTTCCTTCTCTATCTTTCCTTCTCTCCTTTGTCTTTTCCTCTTTTCTTCTTTCTCTTTCCTTCTCTCCTTTGTCTTTGTCTTTTCCTTCTTTCTATTTCCTTCTCTTTTCCTCTCTCCTTTATCTTTTCCCTCTTTTCCTTCATCTTTTCATCTTGCCTTTGTCTCTTTCTCTTTTCCTTCTTTGTCTTTTCCTCTCTGTTTTCCCTTTTTAAAAAAATTGCATACAGGATTTTTATTTGGTATTTTCATCATTTTGCTTTTAATAATAAATTTACACATAAGTTTTCCAACGTTATATGATTCGTATTGTCTCCCTCCCTTCTTCCCTCCTCCCTCCGGGAGTTGACAACTCTGTTGAGTTCAATCTGGGTTGTACACGTATTATCACACAAAACATATTTCCACATTATTTGATATTTTCAAACATTCATTTTTATGATTTTAAATACTTTGTCAGTTTAAACTTGCCATAAATTTTTAAATCATAATAAATTAATAAAAATGTTAATCATACCAAATCATTCCCTTTGCCTCTTTTCTGTCTTCTTTTTCCTCTCTTTCCTTTCATGTCCCTTTTCCTTCTCCCTCTCCTCCTTTCCCTCTCTGCTTTGTCTTATCTTGCCATCTCTCTCTAGTCTCATTATATTTTTTAATTCACCAGTAATGAATGCTATAAACCATTGTCAGCTTGTATACTCAGTGTTTGTTATATTATAGCCTTTCCCTTCATTCCATATGTGTATATTAATTACCATTTCTGGGTAATGATTTCTCCTATGTCTCCAAGGTAATTCATCACCTCTGTAGTTCTCGGGGGCTCCCAGCTTCCTTTTCAGACCCAGTCTAACATGGAAGTACCTTTTGGATCTGCCCCCTGAGGCTTTCATGGGGACTCCATTTTCTCCTCTGGCAGAATTCATTCTCTAGGGAATTCCCTTCAATTGAAGCTTCCAGGGCCACTTATGAGTTTTTTTGCTGAGAAAATTTATTGGAGGAATTTGGGTTGAGGCTCAACAAAGCCCCTGCTGAATCTCTACGTAGAAAGGAAGCCTGCCTCTTCTTGAGGCTGGTATTTCTGTATAATCCTGCCAGGCAGATTCTTTGAGGTCTTAAGTTTTTGTTTTGTTATCTTTTTCTGCAATGGGGGTTGGGGAAAGGGAGAGAGAAGGAGAAAGAAAGGGGAGATTGGATGGCAAGGAACAAAAATCACTTGGTAAAGCCCCACATCCAGAAAAAGAAGTCTCTGGGAGCTGTATTTACCTGTAAGCTCCAGGAAAAAAAAAAGCCATGGGAAAAATCCTTCTAGGGCCCAGGGACAAAGAGGTGTTAAGTGTTCTGCTGAGCCCCTGTGGAAAAGCTGTGAATGTAAATTAAGATGGTAGGCTGGGTTGCAGGCCAGGGAATGTGTTTGGGCATTTTTCATAGTCATAGACTTTTACTGCTGCAAGGGACTTAAGAGATCACTTTAGTTCAATTCCCCTATTCTGTAGCTGAGGAAACAGAGGTCCAGAGAGGGGAAATAAGTTGTCTGAGGAGAGAACTAAATTAGCCCATTTCCCCCTGATTGTGTCATAGGTTTCATAAGATCTAGGGCTGGAAAAGGATTTTCGAGATTATCTAGGCTAAACACTTCATTTTACAGATCAATCAATCAAGGCCCAGCCAAGGAGTGTGAATTACCCACAGAGCAGAGCTGTATTAAAATAGGACCTACTTTGAGATTTCTTATATGACATTCCATTTCCCATCTATGGATCTTTGCACAGGCTGTGCTCTAAGCCTGGAATGTTCTCTCTCATCACTTTGGTCCCTTAGAATCTTTAGCTTCCTTCAGAGTTTACTTCAAGGGCCCCTTCCAATTTTGAGTCCATTCCCTCCCACCCTTCCCCAATTATTTTGTATTATCTTCTTTGCAGAAATCTTGTATTTACTTATTAATCAATTTGTTACATATTTCATGTTCTTTCTCTCTCCCCCAAACACCCCCCCAACCCCTGTAGCCGACGCACAATTCCACTGGGTTTTACATGTATCATTGATTTTATTAATCAATTTATAAACGTTTTCACTTGCTTATTATGTGCCTGGCTCTATGGTGGGTGTAAAATATCAAATGAAATAGTCCCCGCCCTCTGGGGACAGGTTATAAACCTGTTTTATTGTTCAGATATGTCTGACCCTGTTTGGGGTTTTCTTGGCAAAGATACTGGAGTGATTTGCCATTTCTTTTTCCATTTTCAAAATGAGGAAACTGAGGCAAACAGAGATAAGTGACTTGCTCAGGGTCACACAGCTAGGAAGTGTCTGAGGCCAGATTTGAACTCAAGAAGATGATTTGTAGTGATTTGTAGGCCTAGCACTCTGCTCCACCTAGCTGCAGGTAGGCTCTCAGTCTCTAGAACCTACAATCCTATGGCTCCCAGTATCATAAACATTTAAATATACTAGACTGCTTCCCAAGGGCATGAGAAGTTATGTAAGTCAGCTGGCTTTTTGTTTATTTATTTGTTTGTTTTGTAAACTCTTACCTTCTGTTTTAGAATCAATACAGGGAAATGGTTCCAAGGAAGAAGACTAGAAAGGGCTAGGTGATTGGGGTTAAGTGACTTGCCCAGGGTCACACAGATATATTTGAACCCAGGACTTCCCATCTCCAGGCCTGATTCTCTCCACTGAGCCATTATTCATCCCTTATTATGGGCCAAGCACTGGGAGTAAGGAGCTTACATTCTAATGAGGGCAAATTACACATGGAAGGAAGGGAAAAAGACTGTCTTTAAAGAGAAGTTCTGGAAGGAGCCATCAAGTCAAAGGTGGATGATAGAAGGGCACATTTACACATATTCCAAGCCTATGACCTTCCTCTATCCCTTTCTGTATAATTGGATATCCTGAGTCACTCTTTCTGTAAAGAAGTTCCACCTACCTAGTATTTTATTGGACTGCTGTGTCTTATAATGGTTTCATCACTACCAAACTGACTCAAATAAAAGCAGAATTAATTTTTAATTTTTAGATTCATAATTGTTTTTAGAGTCAAAAGAGGACCTTAGAGAGATTGTTGCCCCATCTGCTTAGACCAATTCAACAAATATTTCTTTTTTTTTTTAAGCCCTTACCTTCCATCTTAGAATCAATACTGTGTATTAGTTCCAAGGCAGAAGAATGGTAAGGGCTAGCCATGGGAGTTAAGTGACTTGCCCAGGGTCACACAGCTAGGAAGTGTCTGAGGT
>NW_025373866.1:0-1732 GCF_016433145.1 Gracilinanus agilis
AGAGAGAGAGAGAGAGAGAGAGAGAGAGAGAGAGAAGAGAGAGAGGATCTATATCATGAATCCAACACTTTTCTCAGATAGCATGTTTCATCATTATTCCTCTGGAATCAGAGTTCTTAAGACTTTCCAAGTTTTACTTTCTTCTTCCAACAATGTTATTGTTACAATGCAAATTGTTCTGGTTCTGTTCATTTAACATCCTTACATATTTCTTAAAATTTATGATCATATTGACATGGTATTATTGAGTAAAGGATATGAAGAATGTAGAGCATAGCTCCAAATTACTTTCCAGAATGGTCATATAAATTCATAAGGTCATTCATGTTTCCCAGAGCCCCTCCAAAATTTGTCATTTTTTGTTTACTTTTGCTATTATAAGAATGAGGTAGAACATGATTTTCCTTAATTCAAATTTCACTATTGTGATTCAAACTTTTTTAATATGTCTCTTGATAACTTTAATGTCATCCATACAGTTTTCATATCCTTTGACTAGTGATTGGTAAATGTTTCTTCATGTCCTTATAGATTTTGGAAAAAAAGGTTTCCTTCAGAAAAACTTCTAAATATATAAGTCCTAGTTATGATTCCCTTCTGAGGCAGCAAGATGAGATGAATAAAGTATTAGGTCAAGAAGACTTATCTTCCTGAGTTCAAATCTAGTCTCAGACACTTAATGTGTGAACCAGGGTAAGCTATTTAAAACTTTCCCTCAGTTTCCTCATCTACAAAATGAACTAGAGAAAGGAATGGCAAATCAGTATTTTTACCAAGAATACCTCAAATAGGGTCATGAAGAGTCAGACATACTAAAAACTATTGAATAACAACAACAAAAAATTCCTTTCTAATTTTTCATACATTTGTTTTATTTGTAAAAAAGTTTTTTTACAATGTTGAAATAATTTAAATTCTCTATTTTCCATGCTATGAGGGTTCCTTTCTTACCCACTTTTGGTTATGAGAGATCTTCCCATATCCATGAATCTAAAAATTAATTCCTTCCTTGCCCCTTAAAATTATTTGTCAATGTTTATTTATAAGTCATACTTCCATTTAAACCTACATTTTTTCAGACAATATAAAATTCTGTTATATACTTCATTTCTGCCAAATAGCATTTTATTTTTCCTAAAAGTTTTTGTCAAATGTTGTATTACCCCAGCTGGAGTCTTAGGATTTACCCAATACAAAGACGTTGTGTTCATTTGGTTTTGTATGCTAGATACACAATCCTACAGACTCTGTTATTGCCATACTTGTATGAGTACTTCTTTTTTTTTTTAAACATTTATTAATATTCATTTTAAACATGGTTACATGCTTCATACCCCTGCTTTCCCCTTCATCCCCCACTCTCCCCCCACCCATGGCCAACGCACATTGCCACTGGTTGTAACATGTGTCCTTGTTCAGGGCCTATTTCCAAATTGTTGATAGTGGTATTGGTGTGGTAGTTTCGAGTCCACATCCCCAATCATGTCCCCCTCAACCCAAGCATTCAAGCAATTGTTTATCTTATATGTTTCCTCTCCTGCAGTTTTTCCTCTGAATGTGGGTAGCGTTCTTTACCATAAATCCCTCATAGCTGTCCTGGATCATTGCATTGCTGCTAGTACAAAAGTCCATTACATTCGATTTTACCATACTATATCAGTCTCTGTGTACAATGTTCTTCTGGCTCTGCTCCTTTTGCTCTGCATCAGTTCCTGGAGGTCTTTCCAGTTCA
>NW_025373867.1:0-1593 GCF_016433145.1 Gracilinanus agilis
TTTATATTTTTTAAACCCTTAACTTCTGTGTATTAGTTCCTTGGTGGAAGATTGGTAAGGGTAGGCAATGGGGGTCAAGTGACTTGCCCAGGGTCACACAGCTGGGAAGTGTCTGAGGCCAGATTTGAACCTAGGACCTCCCGTCTCTAGGCCTGACTCTCAATCCACTGAACTACCCAGCTGCCCCTGCATATATATTTTTAATAAAATAAATGTTGTGTGTAAGAAGAATTTGCTTTTTTTTTCTTTCTCTGGAATCAAATCAAGAAGACTATATGGAAAGATGATAAAGGAAATTAATGATAATGATGATAATTGTGACAAGGATAATTATTTTAAGTCTCAGAATCACATAGTATGTTTATAAGAGTGATAATTAGGAATTTCAGAATAATCCAGGAGCCAGACTAACTAGTCTAAATCTTATCCTTTCTGCAGTGTAGTCTATTGAAGATTCTTAAGTAAGGGAAGGAAATTATTTCATTCCACTAAAAAAAAATTAAAGACTTTCTATGAGTAAAGCCCCATGGTATTTGCTTGAAAAGAGAAAAATGGAACAATCTCTTACATTCTCCTATTTTGATTTATAGGACAACATGTATAAATAAATTTCATACAAAGTCAGTTGAAGTTGTAGAGAACACCAAAAACCAGTGAAATATTGAAGTCTTAATAGACTGAACAGAGACTTTTGGAAAGGATATGAGGAAGGTTACAGGAAAGGGAAGTGTTAAGTATCTCAGAGGATATAAGCCAAAAACTACAAAAGATGAGAGATTAACAAATTGATTTCGATAATTTCGAACAGATCCTCAAACTCTATATGGGCAGTGTGTATGTGTAGGTATTTTCCATGTAGTTCATATGTGTGTTCACATGGATCTGTCTAAATATGGCTCGCAGGTAGGTATGAATAGATATGCCTAGAGTGTTCTACACACTCCTCTCTAAGGGAAACTTTGATTACTGCTAAGCAGGGGAAGAGGTGATTGCAGCCACTAAACACTCTTCAGAAAAGGGGTACTTAACTATAATTATATCTATCCACTTCCCCTAAATATTGCTAGACTAGAGGAAATAATTTTTAGGTTCAAGCTACATCCCTGATTGTTATCCCTTAATAGGAAGGAATGTTCTAAAATATACATATATACATTTAACTCCTCACCAAATGACAATTACACAAGGATCATCACAAACAAACCCATTTATCTAAGTTGATCACAAACAGAAATTTAATAAACTAACTTATGAATATGAAAATATTTCTCCTCAAGTAAGCACAGAGGATTGAGTAATCAATAACAATCAATGAAGAAATGAGGAAAGGCTTATCCAAGTAGACTTGAGACCTTGATTATAAAAGTTAAACAACATCACAGAAATTAAGGTTAAATATCTTAATAAACATGAAAATAGTTAGTCGACAATTCCTGAATCATCTCTCTGTGTAGAAAGTCCATCAGCTACTTAGAGCAAGGGTCAAATTAGAAACAAAATGAGAATAATGCAATATTAATTTGGAAATGTGCCAGCACACCTGATTTCAAATGAGAGAGAGAGAGAGAGAGAGAGAGAGAGAGAGAGAGAGAG
>NW_025373868.1:0-6227 GCF_016433145.1 Gracilinanus agilis
TGTCTTCCAAGAGGCTCAAGGCAGAATAACCTGATTTCACTGACTTGAAGTAATTAATTTCTCATTGAGAAGATATCCATTTATGGCTAAAAATTTGATGATGATGATGATATTAGAGGGCAAGATTTAGTGTGTATGCTGACAGAGTGAATTCTCACATTTGTTGTGTCAACTTTGTTTAAAGAATCCCAAGTTTGTCCTTGTCCCTTGGGAAGTTGCCTTAAGGGAAATTCCAAACTGACCTTTTCTTATACAGAACAATAAATCTTCAAGTACCTAAGGACTTCAGCTTTGATAGAATTTATAGATATAAACAAATCTTAAGTACCCTTTTGCCTTAGAAGTTTTTCCCAATTATTTATGAGAAAGAACACTATCCACATCCAGAGAAAGAACTATGAGAGTAGAAACAGAAGAAAAACAATTGTTTGATCACATAGGTTGATGGGGATATGATTGGGGATATACACTCTAAACAACAAATAAACCTACTATAAATGTTAATAATATGGAAATAGTTATTGATCAATGACACATGTAAAACCCAGTGCAATTGCTCATTGGCTATGGGAGGGTGTTGGAAGTAGGGGAGTTAAACAACATGAATCATGTAAACATAGAAAAATATTCTAAACAAAATAAATAAATAAATAAACTTAATTTAAAAAAAGTAGTTTTTCTCCTTGTATCTGAGGCTCCTCCCAGGTAGTATAGCCCTTAGTTGAATTTGTCCTTCTGTTATATCCATTATAAACCCTATCAATTGAATCTTCCTGTTCTATATTCCCTAAGAGGAATATAGGACCTCAAGTTCTTCAGCTCATTGGGAAATCTCCTTTCCCAGTTCTTTTTCCCAGAAGCATTGTTCCCATTGTCCCAGAACTTTGTCTCTGTGTAGTATCTAGCACATGACTCCGTGTAGGGACAATTAGAGTATTGTCTTCATTGTCCTGATTAAAGACTTGCTCTTTTTTACTACTTTAGTGGGTTTTTCAATGGTCTCTCTCCATGCAGTTAAGTGAGCACACATATGCAGAGGAATAGAAATGAGCTTGAAAAAGACTCAAGGAGGTAGATGATAAGAATTTATTAAATGTTTACTCCATTCCAACTCTCTCTACTAAGTGTTCTAGGACCACTCATTCTTAACACCTGGGCTTCATCACAGATCTACAGCAAAGAGGTCATCCTATCATGGTATGAAGGGAGAACCCTGAATTTAGCCTCAAAACACTTTGATTAAATCCCATCTCAATCTTTTACTTCAATATTTATTCTGTTCTGTTTACTGACTAGCTGTGTGAGTTTAAGCAAA
This sequence comes from Gracilinanus agilis, assembly GCF_016433145.1. Taxonomy (NCBI): domain Eukaryota; kingdom Metazoa; phylum Chordata; class Mammalia; order Didelphimorphia; family Didelphidae; genus Gracilinanus; species Gracilinanus agilis. The sequence goes on from NW_025373868.1 coordinate 1,316, forward strand.
TCATTTACGTCTCTGATCTAACATTTCTAAATCTATAAAATTAGAGACCAGATTACAAAATGTTTGGGTTCCCTTCCAGCTCTATTGTCTGTGATCCCATTCTTGGGCCTTCACTTTTTTTTGACACTTTTAAGATCAACAGCATTATAAAGATTCCAAATGGGCTGCTTTTCATATTAGCAAATGATACAAAGCTGGGAGGGATAGCTAGCACATAAGGGCATAGATAGTATCAATGATTAGACCATAACTATTTCTCATGTTGAAGTATCTGATACCGTCAATAATTTTTACAACATTCTTTTCCAAGTCTTCAATAGCTTTGGATTCTGGGGTGAAGGCAAAAGACAGCAAAAGAAGTTGCTAGATTAGAAACAAATGTTTTCCAGGAAATGTTTAGAAGAAAAGCAGAAAATTGGGAGAAAATCTTTATGCATAGCCTCTTGGATAAAGGTATCATATGTAAAATAGTGACATTTCTCACATTTATAGGAATCAGAGCCATCCTCTGATAAATGAACAAAAGAAATCAAAGTCATTTATAGGCATTTAAAAAAAATACTCTAAGTCACTATTGATTAGAGAAATGTAAAATAAGACAATTCTGAGATTGGAGATTCTCATATCCATCAGATTGGCCTAAATGACAGACATTGGAGATGTAGCAAATGGGGACATTATCACAGTGTTGATGGAACTGTGAATTGATTCAACCATTTTGGGAAGTAATTTTGAGTTGCACCCAGAGAGTTATAAAACTGTGAATATCCTTCCCAGGTCTGTTTCACAAGTATATCAGGAAAAAATTAATAAGATAGATATGTTCCAAATATTTATAGCAGCTTTCTTTGTGGTGGTAGAGAACTGGAAATTGAGATGTCCACTAATTAGGGAATGGCTAAACAAATTGTGGTATATGACTGTGATGGAACACTACTGACCATAAGAAATGATGAACATGCTAATTAAATGAAACAAAAAAACTTGGAAATAACTATAAGGGATAATGAACAATAAGATGAACAAAAGAAAGAAAACATTATATACTACTACATATCTAATACTTAAAGAATAAATTGTGAATGTCACCTTCAGAAAATAAACTGAAAAAGGGAAATATGAAGTACATAATCTCTGTCTCTCTGTCTCTCTGTCTCTGTCTCTGTCTCTGCCTCTGTCTCTGTCTCACTCTCTCTCTCTCTCTCTCTCTCCACACACACACACACATACACACATATCTATTTCCTGAATGATGCATTCTATGATGTGGGTAGGGCACAGAGGGGATTGAGATACTTGGAAATAAATTTTATTCATAATAAAAAAGAAGTTGTTAAGTTGTACAACTACAAAGTTTGCTTCCTTAGAAGATGGTTATTGAGTCTAGGTTGTAGTTGGGTTCATAGTCTAGAAAGAACTGTCATTCTCATGACTCTCAGGTTTACCTGCCAACTGGTGATGAATTGACTAGTTGGTGAGGGGTTTTTGTGATTGAAGGGATGATGCATTCCTTGTCCACTAGAGTTTCTCAGCTTCATGAATAAAGGGTACATGGTTAAATCAAACTTGATGTTCAGAAGAGCTGGAGGAAGGAAGTAGTGCTGTTATACCTGGAACATTTGATGTTTTCAAGTTCTCTGAAAAGTCAATGCACAATGTGACCTCTGAGTTATAAAACACTAAACAGGCTTGTTTTGTGATCCTTTGACTACTGTAAGGGTCATTTCCATTAATAATTATTTAATTAGTTTGTCCTTTTTCTTTTTGTTAAGACTTTAAATTCTTCTTCTAGAAACATGTGCCTGAATGTTTATGTCTCTAGAGTAATAGAGCTCATTTGAAGGTTTTCCAGTACATTTATAAGGGTCTATAGTATATATTGTTGACATCTTCTGAGGAAATGGCCATAGCTTAGTCTATTACCTTAAGATTTAAAAGATTTTAAATTGAGTACTCATTGAATCAGATACATGATCCCACGTCAATAACCTTTAGCTCTCATGCTCAAAAGAGAATAGACTAAACTAAACAACCAGCCTATCAATCAACCAGCATTTACTCAGAGACTATAGTGTGCCAAGGAGTATGATAATTACTAGGCACAGAAAGACAAAACTGAAGCAGAGTTTGCCCTCAATGAACTTTTTGGTAAAAAATAATACAAGGTCATTGCATTTAGTAAAAGCAATAAGAGGGGTGGGGTGGGGTAGGCTGGCAATAATAGTTAAGAATAAAAGGAAAGGCTCAATTACAAGATATCTTTTAAACTGAAATCAGACAAAGCTACAGATTCAAAGACAATATTACATTCTATGAATAAGAGCAATTTATGTGAAAACATTGAGATATGTAAGGAGTAACATAAAAGCCAGTTTGCCCAGTCCATAGATCACATGAAGGAAAATAACATAAAATTAGGAAGGTAGTTTGAGCCAGCTTGGAAGGACTTTAACTGTCAAACAGAAGCATTTATATTTGGTCCTAGTGTTGGATTTTTAAACATATGGGCTTGTCCTATGGGTAATACATAATGCAACAAAACAAATAGAAAGTTGCAATTAAAAATGCAGTTTTCAGACAGAAGTAAGGGGCTGTTACGAGTAAGATGCTTTGTAAACTGTAGAGTACTAAAGTAATGGGAACTATGATTGGAATTGCAAGGACCTATCAACCTAATTTAAATATTTTGTTTTCTTTTATATCAGACAAGAGGGGTGATATGTATGTTTTCTCTATTAGATGAGCCACATCAAAAAATTGGGATAAAAACACAAAAATAAAATATAAAATATCTCTAATGAGGGTTTATATGGGCCTGCCCAAATTGCCTAACATGGAGGCTCTTTATGCCTTATACCTGTGATATTGAACCTATGGCACCAAGGCCAAAAAAGGTATGCAAAACCCTCTCTATAGGCACCCAAGCTGTCCCCTGCCATGAGTTCAATCCTAGAAAGGAAGAGGGACTCAGGGGATCTGTTCCCTTCTCCTTCTCCACCATGCTGAGGATATTTTTTCACTTTACCTGCCTCTCTGCCCAGTAGCCCTATGCAGCAGAGCTGGGAGGAGAGTGGAGAGCTCAGGCCACTTCCTTCCCCCTCTCCACAAATACTTCACTTCACCTGACCCTCTGCCCAATAGCATAATGGGAGTGCTTCCTCCCTGTCTCGGGTAATGTGGGAGGGGCACAGGGCAAATGGCACATGATCTATGGGAGGGGAAGGACACAGCTTGGGAGGGAGCATGGCATATGGTTTATAAAAGGTTTATCCTCAGTGCCATATCCAATATACGTCAGAGTTGGCCACAGTTTTGAAGTCCATATGCCCCAAATTGCAAATTCAAGTGAGTCCCCTCCCACTCCACATTACTTCAGAGAACAGAAGGAGGAAGTGCTCACCTTGGGTGACTGGACAGAGGGACAGTAAGAGCAAAAAATATTCTCCAGTCCTGGGAAGAGCGGAAATGGAGTAGCTTCTCCAGCGCTGGCTTGGTACATATGCCAATACTTTGCCAAAGCTGATATATATACCTCCTTTGACTGACTGTGAAACCAGACCAGTCTGCATCTATAAAACGGATCAAATTGAGATAGTCTCATGCATTTTCTGTCCTGAGGATGTGGATCCCAGTTGACCCACAGAATTGGTGCCAGAAACTGAACTGATGAGGTGATAAGGGCTTCCTTCCCCTTTTCCCTTTTTCTTTCTCTTTTAAAATTATGAGAAATAGACCATGGAATAAAGATCCTAAGTGGGATTTTACAGTTAGCCATTCTGAAAGGGAAGCATAAAAAGGCTAGGGCAGTGATGGTGAAACTTTTAGAGACCATGTGCCATGTTCTTACCCCCCAGAGACTGAGTGCTGTGTCCCACCTCCCACTCAGTGCTGGGCATACTCCCCCACCCCCAAAACTCATACACAGGGGAGAGAGAAAGCATTCCCATTGGGCAGCTGGGCAGGGGGCCAGATGAAATGAGGAATGTCCTCAGCATGAGTAGAGAGGGGGAGGGGAGTGGCTCAAGTGCTCTGGTCCCCTCCAGCACTGTTGCCTGTGAGCCACCCATCTTACCCTCTGTGCACTCCCATTGGGCTACTAGGAAGAGGGGTGGGTGATATGAAAAAATGTCATCAGGCACGGTGGAGTGGGGAAAGGGAGCAGCTCTGCTCATGTCCCACAACCTTTCTAGAAACAAACTCTGGGGGTTGAGGAGGAGGGCAGCTCATGTGCCCACAGAGAGAACTTTGTGTGCCATCTTTGGCACCTATGCCATAGGTTTGCCATCATAGAGGTCTTGAGCCTAGAACTGGAGGAGAGGTTTGGCCTTGCAACTGAAGTTTTTTTTTTGTTGTTGTTGTTGTTTTTGTTTTGGTTTTTAAGAAATGAACTCAATTTATGTACCTAATTATCTTTCCCTCTCCAGAGACTGAGGTGGTATAAAGTGGGAATGGGAATTATTCCTCCCACAGATTAGGGTAGTAAGTTTGATAATTATGCTTATTCCTTTTGAAGTAAATATTTATAAATGCTAATCCAACTATTTAGTCACTAAATGAACTGAAGTGCAGAAGACTACAGTTACACTTGGTAGAAGCTGAATCTAATGGCAAAGTACCTAGATAAACACCCAGCTTCCTATTAATGGTACTTGACAACCCTAGGAAAGAGGAGATGAGTAAAATAAAATCTACCTAGCTTTCCAGGCAGTGAGGGATAAGGTAATTAGAATTGCATATAAATAGTTAGCATTTATATCATAATTTAAGGTTTGTGAAGAACTTCACAAATATTATCTCATTGGTTTCTTTATGATAATCCTGTCAGGTAGGTGCTAATGTTAAAACCATTTTACAGATGAATATAAAAAAGAAAAGAAGGAAGGAAGGAAAGAAGGAAGGAAGGAAGGAAGGA
>NW_025373869.1:0-9928 GCF_016433145.1 Gracilinanus agilis
CTCCTCCTCCTCCTCCTCCTTCTTCTAGTATCTTCCCCACCCACCCTACCATGCTCCTCTTTATTTGATATATTTATCATATTTTTTCTGTTCCTTCAATTTTCTCTTAGTACCATACTCTTACATTTTTGTCCCCCCACTAATTTTTTACATATCATCTTCAACAGCTTAATAACACAATTTCTGCCTCTTTATATTTTTCAGTCTATGATGATAATCAATTTCTAAAAGTTACAGATATAATTTTTCAAAAAGGAATATAATCAATTTTACCTCATGGAAGCCCTTAAATTTCCTCTCCTTCTTTCTTGTTTGCCTTTTTATGATTCTATTGAGTTTTGTATTTGGAGAACAAATTTTCCATTTAGTCCTGGACTTTTTTGGTTTTTGGAATTATTGGAAATCTATTTTATTAATATGCCCATATTTTTTCCCTGAAAATACATAGTCAGTTTTGAGGGGTATGTGGTTGTTGGTTGTAGACCCAGTTCTCTTGCTTTCCTGAATATCATATTCCAATCCTTGTGGTCCTTTACTGTGAAAACTTCCAGAACCTGTGTAATCCTGTTTGGGTCTTCCTGACATCTAATTTTTTTTCTGGACATTTGCACTATTTTCTCCTTGGTCTGGAAGCTCTTGAATTTGGCTATAACTTTACTGGGAGTTGTTTTTTTTTTCTTTTTGGACTTAATGTGGGATTGATATGTGGATTCTTTCAATATCTATTTTGCCCTCTCATTCAAGATTATCAGGGCAATTTTCTTGGATAATTTCATGATTTCTAGGCTTTTTGTGTTATTGTTGTTCCAACCATTCATGTAGTCCAATAATTCTCAAATTGTCTCTCCTTGATATCTTTTCCTGGTCAATTGTCTTTTCCATGAAATATTTCACATTTCATTTTATTTTTTTATTCTCTTGATTTTGATTTATTAATTCTTGCTGTCTCTTGATATCATTTGCTTCTAATTGCCCAAATCGAGTTTTTAAAAACTGATTTTCAGCTATTTTTGTTTTACTTTTTGGTATGGTCTATAATGCTATTCATGGCTTCTAGTACCTCAATTCTGGTCTCCAATTTGCTTAGTACTTTATTTGATTTCTATGCCTTTTTTTCAATTTGGGCAATTTTGTCTTTTATGCTGTTATTTTCTTTTTGCACTACTTTCATTTTTCCCCACTTTTCTTCCCATTTTGCTTCTTCAACTCCTTTTTGAGTTCCTCCAGAGCTTGTGACCAATTTTCTTTCTTTAAAGGGAGTTTGCCTGTATTTGCCTGTTTCTCACTTTCTTCTGTGCTTCTGTATTTTCCTCCTTTTCTCTATAGAAAATTTTCCAGGGTCGAGAGCTTCTTATACTATTATTTATTCCTTTTGCCACTGGAGGATGGGAAGGGATTCCTTCATTTTGTTAGTCATTGCTTCCTTAGCTTTTCTCTCACCGGGCCTTTCCTTGGCATTATCTTCCCTTCCCTGTTAGAGTTCTAAGTTGGCCTCACAGTTTTGGAGATTTCCCTGGCCTTGGCTTTGAGGGGTGCTCAGTTCAAACCTTGAACTAAATTCTATTTAAAAAAATAATCAAACACAGTCTTTAGGAAGAATTTAAAAATGCATAGATGGGGCAGCTGGGTAGCTCAGTGGATTGAGTAGAGACGGGAGGTCCTAGGTTCAAATCTGGCCTTAGACACTTCCCAGCTGTTTGAATTTGGGCAAGTCACTTAATTCCCATTGCCTAGCCCTTACCACTCTTCTGCCAATACACAGTATTGACTCCAAGATGGAAGGGAAGGGTTTTTAAAAATGTATAGATATCTTTTGTTTGCTAAGATTGGAAGTTATGTTTGTTTAACATTCTACATCAAGATGTATGTGTAAAGACCTACTTAGGATGATTAATGTGTAGGTCTTTACACACACACACACACACACACACACACACACACACACACACACCCTAATCAGTAGTCAAAAGCAATCTATAAATGTGTCAGAAATGGATGCTAGATTCTTTACTCTATTGTAAGGATAAGTGATAAGGGATATAGGGGAAGTATGCATTGTCTTTAAGAGGAAAGGAGGAAAATTTGGATACAAAACTATGACAGGGAAAGTTTGTACAGAGATGCATCTGAAATGGCCAGACATCTTACCCCTAGTGTTATTCTATATTCATATAAGACCCAGGGCTGATATTTATGTTTCACTGTTTGAAATGTTGTATGGTCATCTACCTTTCCAAACCAAGATTTGTAAAATTGCCTATGCATCAGCGTTAGGGGACAACGTCCAAATAACATCCAACATAAGTATGTTACAAGATAGATTAAGAGAACTGAAAGATATGAGACTTCTAGTTCAGAGTGGTCCTCTAGACTATTCATTATATAACATCAAGTCAGGTGACTCAGTTTATATAAAGAATTTTAATAAAATCTCAGCAACATAGCAATCATGGGTTGGTCCATTCATGGTAATTTTAACTTCACCTTCCACAATTAAAGTTTTAGACAAAGAGTCATGGTTCCATTGTGTAGGTGTCGAAATTAATATTTAATGCCTCCAAAGTATGATATTTATAAGGATTTTATTTAAAGCCCTGGGGAAGAATCTTAACTCACCCTTTACCAAGCCACCTCCTCTCCAAAAGGTCCTGACACCATGCTCACATTTACCATATCAAAAACAGCCCGCGAAACTCACAACCAATAGGAAAAAGGCTTAAGGAATTATGGGTACGGTGAAAGGGAGTCTGGGTAATGTAGTTTTAACCCACAACCAATAGGAAAAGACTTAAGGAATTAAGGGTATGGTGAAAGGGAGTTTGGGTAATGTAGTTTTAAAGGGGGTACAAGGTATTTTCAACTTTACATTCCCCCCTGTGATCCTTTGGGAGACAAGTCTCCCCAATGGATCATGAAAACATAATCAAATTAAAGTTTACAATAATTCAGAGATAAAAGGGAAATAAAAGGAAGAAAGAACAAAACCAATGTTCGGTGCATTGACAATAAGCCATTTAGGGGGCAGTCCCCTTTTTCTGGAATAAAGTGTCCATTCAAAATAAATACATTCAACCCCCCCAAAGTTCAAATTCACCATATCTCAAAATTCACTCTGGATCTTTTGGAGCAGTGTGTGGTCCCTGCATGCATCTTCATGGCGTCTTCTGAATTCTGGGAGGTAGTCTTCTGTTTTAAATTAGGGTCAAATTCAAGTCCAAATTTACAGAAATAACATAGTCACCCAGAGGAGAACAACTTTACATTTCCCCCCTGAGGAAAATACAGGGATACACATGGGAATCACACAGGAATACATGGTTAAGGCATAAGGTATATGAATCAATTCTCAAAACATCAAAAAGTCCAAAGAAAAACTAAAAAGGAAAAAAGGAAAAAGAAAGGGAAAAAATAACCTCTGAAGAAAATACAGGATATTAAAAAATGTGAAAGGAAAAAATTCTAGGAACAAGAAAAAGGGAAAAAAAATTCACAAATCAAAGCAAGTTCCTGTAGCAATCCATGTCCCATAAGCTTTGCAACGACAATCACTCACTAACCCAGTTTAGCAGCCTGGACTACAATAAGTTGTCACATCATGAAAGAAATGGAAAAAAAGGAGACTAGATCTCTAGACAAATGGGAAATAGCATTTTCTGGTGCAATAATTTTCATCACTTCAGAGATAATGGACACAGAACAATTGATGTTGAGTACTTGATATCAAGTGCTGTACAAGGAAGTCCTATGTCTTAACATATGCTAAGTGTTGCAACCTTGAGTCTCACACAGGATCAAGTCTTTACATAGAATGTCATCAATACCTGTAGGATTAGTTCAGTCTCTTTCTTTTATGTGTTCATTTGCACATTGCAGGTCAAAAACTCTGTGCTCCTTTGTGGTCCGATTTTCCTTGGATTAGACATAGTAATCGAGCAAAAGTCTCATAATAGTTAAATAACTAGTGGCAGGTTTCTATAGTCCAAAGCTTTTTGGGTATAAATCCATATGCTAGGCATTATATATGCTAGGCTTAGCTTATTCTTATTTCAAAAATCAAAACAGTCAAGAGTCTATTTAATGCTGGTGACGTGCTCCAAATGTAAAAAATGAGAGAAAAGAGGGAAAAAAAATCAAATACTGTACTGGACATGTAGGAAGAAAAACTAACAACAACAAAAAAAATTTGTAGTTTTTACACAATCACAGAGGTAAAGAATAGAGATTAATTTTCAAGAGATAAGATTCATTCCCTCCTTAACTTGCAATGATCTACAGTGTGAGTGCAAATGAGGTAGACAAAGTGATGTGGGTGCAAATGAGGCATATAAAGCAATAATAGGTCCAAGAAAGTACAAAAGGAATGACAAAAGGCATAAAATGTTTTGAAAGGCACATTAGGTCAATATAGGTCACTAATACAGATATTATGTTGTGAGGTAGTATATGTTTCTTTCAAGTACAGGGATCAATCAAATAAAGTGCAACAAAATAGTGCAAAATCCAGCAGTAGAGCATTCTCATCACAATAGTCAAATACAATCAATAGTCAAATATAATAGGTGCAGGTAATAGTACTTAGTACAGAGAATTATTCATTATCAATAGAGGGTACTCGTTTTACATGACTGCAATGAATCCATGAGTCCCTCTCCCCAATTTTAATGGCTGTTGGTGTAGTTAATAGGACCTGGAATGGTACATCATAAGCAGGTTCAGGTGACCCAGTATGTTTGAAATTCTTTATGTACACACTATCACCTGGGTTCAAATTATGAAGTGAGAAGTCTAAGGGGCCTGCTTGAACAGCAGCTCCAGAGTCAGGGAGTTCTCGCAATTTTGTTTGTAATTGTCTGATATAAGTGGCAACGGTTGTATCCCCTCCTAACAACGAAGTATAGGCAGGGTTGAATGGTTGTGCCTGAATAGGTAGATGTCCAAATAGCATCTCAAATGGTGAGATGTGTAAATCACCTCTGGGTCTGCTTCTGAGATAAAATAATGCCAGAGGTAGAATTTCAGGCCATTTCAAACGAGTCTCCGTGCATAATTTGCCAATCATAGTTTTAAGTTCCTTATTCATCCTTTCAACTTGGCCAGAGCTCTGGGGATGATATGGTGTTTGAAATTTAGGAGTTATCCCCAAACATGAATAAATTTGTGATAAGACTGAGTCAGTAAAGTGAGTTCCTCTATCAGAATCAATATGTGCTCGCAGGCCAAAATGAGGAATAATTTCTTTCAAAAGGGTTTTGGCAACAAAAGCCACTGTGGCCTGAGAAGTAGGAAATGCTTCAGGCCACCTGGTCAGTTGATCGACTATGAACAGACAAAATTTATATTGTCCAGCTTTTGGCATAGAGATAAAATCAATTTGCAAATATTCAAATGGTGTGTAAGCTAGGGGACATCCACCAAAAGCTTTTTCTCGAAAAGTGTGCTGATTAAAGGCCTGGCAGGTGGGACAAGGTGTACATATTTTGGAGGCAATTATAGTTATTCCAGGTGCTATCCATACTCTTTTAACAGAGTCTACAATGCCTTGGGTGCCAAAATGACTGTGCTTATGGATGGAATGACAAATTTGGTTATAGAAAGTCCTAGGGAGCAGGGGCTTGCCTTCAGATGACACCCATACTCCATTTATCTGTTTTGCTTTAAATCTCTGCTTCCATTTTCCCACTTCCTTGTCATTATAGGAAAGGGATAGATCCAAATGATCACTAATTGTTAGTGGCATAATTAACTCATGTCTTTCTAAGGCTGCTAGTTTGGCTGCAGCATCTGCTCGATCATTTCCCCTGGAGACAGGGTCAGTGCCACCTGTGTGTGCAGAGCAGTGAACAACAGCTATGGCTTCAGGGAGTTGGATGGTAGAAAGAAGTTCAGTGATAAGGTCTGCATTGGCAATATACTTTCCAGCTGATGTTAAGAATCTCCTTTGTAGCCATAACATGCCAACAGCATGACATATGCCAAATGCATAATGGGAGTCCGTGTAAATTGTGACCCTTTTTTTCTGTGCAGTGATACAAGCCTGTTTTAAAGCTGTGACTTCTGCACCTTGTGCACTTACATGTGAAGGTAAGGAAGCTGTCTGTAGAGTATCCAATTCTGTAACTACTGCAGCTCCTATATAGCGCACACCCTCTCTCATAAAAGAAGAACCATCTGTAAATAATACTAAATCAGAATTATACAAAGGGATGTCCAGTAAGTCACTACGAGGTTTATTAACAGTGGACACTAAAGATGTACAATTATGTAAAGGTTCTCCAGAAATTGGCAAGTCAGGGAGCAAGATCGCAGGATTAAGAGCTCCACAGTATGTTAATGTGATATGTTCATTATTCAATAGGGTTATCTCATATCTCGTAATCCTTTGATCAGTAAATGCCTGAGTTATATGTCTTAATAACAATGCTTCTACCCCGTGCAGACACATTATGGTCAGAGGGCATCCTAGTACCAAATCAGCAGATTTTGTCACTAATAAAGCTGTAGCAGCTACTCCTCTAAGGCATGGTGGTGCTCCTGCAGCTACTGGGTCCAGCTGGGCTGAATAATAGGCTACTGGGCGTTGATCAGGTCCCAAAAGTTGAGTTAGAACACCTGAGGCTACTCCTTTCCTTTCATGGACAAATGGTTTGTCATAATTTGGAATACCTAGAGCAGGGGCAGACAGGATAGCACATTTTAAATTTGAAGGAGCTGTTCGGTATTCCTTTTCCAATTTAAGTGGTTCAGGGACTGTGTTTTTTGTGAGTGCTACAAGGGACTTAGTGATTTCTCCATAGCAGGGGATCCATTGCCAACAAAATCCTGTTGCTCCAAGTATTGCCCTTAATTGTATTTTAGTGGTAGTATTACTTAAGTTTTGGATACTTTCAATATGTTGTGGAGAAATTAAACGGGACCCAGCAGTTAAAATAAATCCGAAATATTGCACTTTTGGGAGACACCACTGAACCTTTTCTTTTGAGATTTTGTGGCCTCTTTTATGTAATTCTAAAAGAAGATGTTTACTATCTTCTTGACATGTTGTGGCATCTGGTGAGGCCAATAGTAAATCATCTACATATTTAATTAACTTACTGTTTTTAAATGTAATATTATCTGTGTCTTGGCTCAATATCTGTGCAAAAGGGTCAGGCTTTCAACATACCCTTGGGGCAAATGTGCCCATGTCCATGGGAACCTTTCCAGGTCAAAGCAAAGATATATCTGGAGTCCTCATGTATAGGTATGGAAAAGAAGGCTGAGCACAAGTCTATTACTGTAAAGTATGTAGCTGTGCTAGGAATAGAAGAAATGATAGTATTTATATTGGAGACTACAGGGTGTCTCTATAACACGATTGTTCACTGCCCTCAAGTCCTGGACAAATCGATAGAGATGCTTGCCATCAGGCCCCAATTTTGGCTTTTTTACAGGCAGAATTGGAGTATTGTATTCAGATTTACAGGGAATTATGATGCCTTGGTCAATTAGTGAATTTATCACTGGGGTAATGTCCTCTATTGCCTCCTTCGAGAGAGGATACTGAGTAATGGAAGGAGGTGTGCTAGATTTTGTTTTAATTTGGACAGGGACAGCTGATTTAAGTATGCCAACATCAGAAGGTGATGTGGCCCAGAGAGACTCAGGTATATCTGTTGGGATTTCAAAGTGGGAGACCCCTGTATCTCATGACTATATGAAAGGAGCACAGGGAGCAAAGTTAAGGATTCCTCAGGCAATTCCAGTGACATAGAGCCATCTGGAGAGCAATTTATTGTGGCTCTAAGCTTGCATAAAAGATCTCTCCCCAGCAAGTTTATAAGGGAGCCAGGCATCAATAGGAAAGAGTGCTCCACATTTAGGGGCTCTATGGCTACTGTTCTAGGGGAGAGCTTTGGTACCATTTGGGGTTTTCCTGATACCCCCCACTACACTTATTGATCCTATGGAATTGCAATATGGGTCTCGTGTACTCTTCAATACAGATCTGGAAGCTCCAGTGTCCACAAGACAGTCATAATAGGCGTTACCAACCTTTAATGTTACATAAGGCTCTTCAGTATGGGGGGCAGTAGTTGGGAACAACGGGCAGTAAGGCATCAGGGTCTGGAAAATCAAATGTTGTATCCTTTGATCCCTGTGCCTCAACCCCCCCGTGGGCCCATGGCCTCCTCCTTGAGGGACAGTAACACCCTGGGTGGTTTGTGGCTGATCTCCACTCAAGATATACTGCTCTGCAGTCATTTGGTATGAGTTATCAATTTCCTGATCCATATACCTAGATCTGTTACTAGTCCTAAAGTCATGATCCCTAAAATCATTGTTTCCATAATCATCATTTTTTATATAATTTCTATAATCAATATTTCTATAATTATTATTTCTATAATTATAATTATTTCTAAATCTGTAATTTCTGAAGTTATTATTTCTAAATGCCTGATTCCAAATCCTACAGTTCATCATTACATGACCCCTTCTTCCACAGAAATGGCATATAACGGGCTGAAAGTTAGATTCATGGAGAGGGGCAATTGCCATTAGTAGCAGACTCTTGTAGTCATTTTTCAACTCTATCTCTTACAACAGAGTCAGTTAAGGAGTCTAGTCTCTTATTAAACATGTCCATATTCTTTTTAAATATGTCCAATAAACTATTACTCTCTTCCTGTTTCTCTTTATGGTTGTTAAAGACATAAACAGCAGTTCTCCTTAACTCATCAAGGTCCATTTCGGGCCATGTAGGGCAATTTGTTTTAAAATGACCTACAATCTCTTTATGAGAGTTATGAACAACTTGTTCCCTTATTTGCCTTATATCCTTTTCAACAGAAAGGTCAAGTTCCATGTATCTATTTCTCATTTCAATGAGCCTGTCCATAAATTGGGAGGGTGTCTCATCATCAGATTGTGTAATGCTTTTAAATTTGGGCGAGGCCTGAGGTTTCTCAGCACATGCTCACATTGCTCTTAGAAGGGCACCCCTAGCAAGACATAAGTCTGAGTAGTTTTTGCGATCATTATACTGCCAGTTAGGATTTAAATTTAAAGGCCAGGGTACTGCATTGCATCCTCGGGGCTTGTTAGCATGGGGGAGAATTTTAGTCCTCTCCAGTTCCTTTAGGAAAGTCTGGAGCAATTTTTCTGTGTCTTTATATGTGGGCTCATAATCATAGAAAATATCCTCAATTTTTTTTATTACTGTTAAAGGTTCTTCCATGAAGGACGGGCAATTTTTTTTGAAATCTTTTATGTCCTGGTTCGTGAAAGGCTTATATATATATTGTTTCAATGTCACCACATCCCCATCGGGTGCTATTGTGGACACTTCCTGTAAGGGAAAAAGGCCTGCACAGGAATCATTTACTGACTGTGGGTAGGCCATGTTAGCCAGAAGTTGCAGAGCATGAGCAAATTGGTTTAAAGTGTGAGAGAAGAGTTTCTGTACCTGAGATATAGTAGAGGAACCTGGCATGTTAGAGGAAACAGGTATGCAAAAATCAGGCCTGTTTTGTGGACAATCCTCTTTGTTGTTTTAGCTTGTAAGTAATACACTATCTGGTTCAATTGAACTTGCATATTGGCTTGCATTCTCCTCATTTGTGACCATCCAACCAAGAATAAAAAGAAACCTACAAGCCACATAGAAACAAGGAAGTAATTAAGAACTCTGTAAGTTCCTAATTGGGCAAAAACTGTAAAGGTTTCTTGTAGGGTGGCATTTATACTGCTGAACATTGTGATAAAAAAGGCAGATTAAAGGGAAGTGGAAAACAGAATAAGTTTTAATGTATATATTGAGATGTTTATTTATTTAATTTGGGGTTAGGGGCAAACTAAAGGGTATTGTATATTATTATTATTTTTAATGGTTTTGTCTGAATAAATTAATTATAATTTATTCATGTATATTAAATATTATAATTTGTTT
>NW_025373870.1:0-5365 GCF_016433145.1 Gracilinanus agilis
TAAAACTATGTCTTACTTATTTCTATTTATCAGTTTTTTTCTCTGGAGGTGGACTAATACAAATCATTCTTCAAACATTATTTCTGATACTGTATACAGTGTCTGTGTTGTGCTTTTTTCACTTTTCATTATTTCATGTAACTCTTTCTATGTTTTTCCCAAATTAAGATGTTTGTCATTTCTTATAGCACTGTAGTATTCCACCACAATCACATGCCACAATGTATTTAGTCATTTTACAGTTGATGGGCATCCCCTCAATCTCTAGTTCTTTGTTACCACAAAGAGAGTTGTTATAAATATTTTAGAACATATGGGTTCTTTTCCTTTTTTACCTGATCACCTTAGGAAATAAACCTAAGAGTGATATTGCTAGGCCAAAGGTATTCACAATTTTATAATTCTTCAAGCATAATTCCAGATTATATTCCAAAACTGCTGGACCAGTTCTCAGTTTCACCAGCAGTGTATTTGTGTCCCAATTTTTACACATGCCTTCCAAATTTACCATTTTGCCCTTTTGTCATTTGAGACAATCTGATAGGTGTGAAATAATATCTCAGTTTTCTTGGATTTGCATTTCTCTAATCAGAATGATTTAGAGCTTTTATCATCCAGTTATTTGTAAGCTTTGATTTCTTCATCCAAAAACTGTGTGTTCATAACTTTTGACTATTTATCAATTGGGAAATGCCTCATATTCTTATATATTTGAATAAGCTCTCTCAATATTTTAGATAAGAGACCTCTATCTGAGAAAGTGTCTATATTTCTTTCCTCCTTTCTTGCTTTCATTCTAATCTTGGCTACATTTGTTTTATTTGTGTAAAAATTTTTCAATTTAATGTATTCAGATTAAAGCAAACTTTAATAGGCAAATATAATGTGAATTGACTGGAATGTGCATACTAAAATCAAAATCAGTTCAGGGTCACTTTCCTTTTCTATCATATAAACTTACTTTTCAAACAGAGAGTAGGGATCTAATCTAAACACATTGAAAAGCAGCTCCAATAATACTAGAAAGATTCTCAGAACCAAGATATTTTTCTTATGACTGGTTGAAACAGACCATGCTGAGATGATAAGCTCAAAGGACCAAGCAAAAAGTCAGCTGACTGGATGGATATTGAAAGAATTGGAGAATGTGAAAGGACTGAATGCCACTTGGACAGTTTTTCCTCACCAACTCTGATCTTGGTCTCATCGCCTCCTTCCTGACTGAACACAATCTCCGAACACTGATTCTGTAAACCCTGTGACTTCAGCATCTTAGCCATGAGGAAGAAAAAAAGAAAATGAAGAAAAAGAATGACAGGAGTTGATAAGTAGGGCTAACCTGAAATGGTCTGTAGCCATTCTTAAAGGACAGATAAAATAATCCTTTGCCCCCTATCTATTGAATTAATTGAAAAAATAATAATATGAAGAAGAGAGAAGAAACTTAACAGTTTCGATCAACTTTCATTCAATCTAAAACAGGTAAAATATGGAGGATAAAAGTTAAGTCAACAAATATTCATTAAAAGGCTATTGGGATGAGCAGAATCAGAAAAACATTGCACACAGAAAGTGAAACATTGTAGAATGATCAAATGTAATGGGCTCTGCTACCGATAGTAATGCAATGATCAAGAAGAATAAAGTGGAATTTATGAAAAAAAAATGTTATCCACATCCAGAGAAAACTATGGGAGAAGAAACACAAAAGAAAAACAGATAATTTATCACTTATATGGATATACAATTTGGGGTTGTTGTTTTTAAAAGATTATTCTATTGCAAATATGAATAATACGGAAATAGGTTTGAATAATAAGACATGTATATACCAGTGGAATTGCTTGTCAGCTCCAGAAGCAGAGAGGGAAGAGGAGAGGAGAGAACATGAATGGTGTAACCATGGAAAAATATTCTAAAAAAATTTTTTTTTCTTAAAGAATCTATTATGAGGGGGAAGCTAGGTGTCTCAGTGTATTGAGAGCCATGCCTAAAGATTAGAGTTCCTGGGTTCAAATATAGCCTTAGACATTTTCTAGCTATGTGATCTTTGACAAGTCATTTAACCTCCCTTGCCTAGCCCTTACTGCTCTTCTGCCTTGGAACCAATCCATGTTATTAATTCTAAGACAGAAGGTAAGGGATTTTTTAAAAAGAGTATTATAGGAGAGTAATAAACAATAATCATAGCAGTGCAAATTTTTTATGTCTCTCTCATAAAGGCCTCGTTTCTTTAATATGTAAATATACAAAAAATAAATATATAAAGATATGAGTTGAAGGTATAAGAATGTCATTCCCCAACTGATAAATGATCAAAGGATAGGAACAGGCATCTCTCAAAGTAATTAAAGTTTTCCATAGTCATACAAAAACATGCTCTAAATCACTATTAAAGGTTTTAATAAATGATACATGTAAAACCCAGTGGAATTGCTTGTTGGCTATTGGAGATGGGGTGGAAGGAGGAGAAAGGAAAGAACATGAATCATATAACCGTGGAAAAATAATCCTAAAATAATTAATTAAATAATTGAGTTTTTTTAAATAAATACATCACTATTAATTAGAGAAATGAAAATTAATCAACTCTAAGGTACCACTCCACACCTATCAGATTGGCTATCATGACAGAAAAGGAAAAATGACAAAACTTGGAAGGAATGTGGGAAAATTGACACATTAATGTACCATTGGGGGAAGTGTGAAATGATTCATTCATTCTGGATAGCAGTTTTGACCTATGCCCAAATAATTATAAAACAGTACAGACCCTTTGACCTGGCAATATCATTACTAGGTTTGAATCCCAGAGATAAAAAAAAAAAATATATATATATATACCAGCTCTTTTGTGGGGGCAAAGAATTGGAAAGTGATGAGATACTCCCATCAATTGGGTAATGGCTGAGTAAGTTATAGCACATGATTGTAATTTAATACTATAAGAAATGATGAGCAGGAACTCAGAAAAACCTAGAAGGGCTTATTACAAACTGAAGCAGAGTGAAATATGCAGAACCAGTAAACATTACACACAATGAAAGGAATTCTGTACAATAAACAACTGTGAATGACTTAGTTATTCTCAGCAATACAATGATTCAAAGTAATCCCAAAAGACTAATGATAAAAATAAATGTCATCTACTTCCACAGAAAGAAAACTGATGGAGTCTGAATCCAGACAAAAGAAAACTTTTTTACTTTCTTAACTTTTTTGGTTTCTTAATTTTTTGTTTCCTTCCACAAAAGGATTAATATTAGGGGAGGGGAGATGTCTTACATGATTGTACATGTAAAATTTTTATGAGATTGCTTACTTATCTAGGAATGGAAGGGAGAGAATTTGAGATTCAAAATTCTTCTTAAAATGTTGGAAAACATTTTAAATCCTATATCTTTTGGGTGAAATAAAATAAAATTTAAAATAAATAAAAACAAAAAGAGTCTATTATATTCAGAAGCAGCTAGGTGGCACAATGGATAGAAATATAGGCCTAGAGCAGTGGTTCCCAAGCTTTTTTGGCCTACCGCCCCCTTTCCAGAAAAAATATTACTTAGCTCCCTGGAGATTAATTTTTTTTAAATTTAATAGCAATTAATAGGAAAGATAAATGCACCTGTGGCCATCACCGCCTCCCTGGATCGCTGCAGCACCCACCAGGGGGTGGTAGCGCCCACTTTGGGAATCACGGGCCTAGAGTCTAGAGAACCTTTGTTCAGAACCAGCTTTAGCCACTATCTAGCTCTATCATCTTGGGCAAGACACATCATCCCAACTGCCTAGCCCTTACTGCTCTTCTGCTTTAGAACCAAAGTCATGTGTTTATGAGAAGAAGGAAAAAAAGGAGTGTATTATGTTCCTGTGCTATACACAAGGGGCACAAAGAAATGGAAAAGCTATTCCTACCTTTAAGGAGCTCACATTCTAATAGGGAGACAGCATGCAAACAACTACATACAAACAAAATATTTACAAGATGACATCTGGATAACATCTCAAAGAGAAGAAACTACAAATAAAAGGATTCAGGAAAGGCTTTTTGCAGAAAGCAGAATTTTATCAAAACTTGAAGGATATCCAAAAGGAGAGGACACAAAAGATGAAGAAGAGATTTTCAGGCCTGAAAGACAGCCAATGCAAAGAGAGGGAGCAGGAAAATGTATTGTTGTATGAGAGGAAGATACCAATGGATTTTAGAGTACATGAAGGGGAGTCAGTAATGGGTAAGACTAGAAAGGTAGAGAGGGAATCAGGTTATTAATGGATTTAAAAGCCAAATAGGAGGTTTTATAATTGATCCTAGAGATGGGAGAGAACCCCTGGAGTTTGAGGTTTGAGGGGACAAAGATGACATGGTCAAACTTGCACTTTAGAAAGATCACTTTGATAGGGGAATAGATGATGGACTGGATTGGGAAGACACTTAAGGTAGGGAGATCAGTCAAAAGTCTTTTGAAGTAATCCAGGCAAGAGATAATGAGAGCTAATAATACCAGGGTAGAGATAGTACCACAGGAGTAAAGGGAGAAAATAAAAAAGCATGATTTGAAGACAGTAGAAATGGAATCAGGTGATTGATTGGACATAGGATGAGGGGTAAGAAAGAATAAGGATTCAAGGATAATACACAGATCACAAGCCTGAATGACTAAAAAGATAGTAAGTACTATCAATATAATAAAACAGGAAAAGGTGACAGAAGTTAGGAAGGGGAGAAATAGTGAGTTTAATTTGGGACATGTTGAGTTTAAGGTTTTTACAGAACATATAATTTGAGAGAGTCAATAAACAATTGGATATGTGAGACGGGAATGAGAAGAAAGAAAGGTTAGGGCTAGACAAATTGATCTGAGAATCATTACTGTAGAGACAGCCATTGAATTGCAAGTGAAAAGGAATAAAAGTTGAAGAGAAAAGCAAAAGTAAAAAGTGGAAAAAGGATAACTCCTTGGCAGATACTTCCTCCAGGCATAACCTGGAGGAAGATCCTACAAAGGAAGCTGAGGAGTAGTCAGAAAAGTGGTAGAACAAAGAGAAAATAGTGTCATAAAGACTTAGAAAAGGTAGTACCAATTGATTGTCAGAGATTACAGACTGGTCAAGAATAGGGATTGAGAAAAAAACCATTAGATCTGGCTATTAAGAGATAATTGAAGGGGGTAGCTGGGTTGCTCAGTGGATTGAGAGCCAGGCCTAGAGACAGGAGGTCCTAGGTTCAAATCTGAACACAGATACTTCCCAGCCGCGTGACCCTGGGCAAGTCACTTGATCCCCATTGCCTAGCCCTTACCACCCTTCTGCCTTGGAGCCAGTACACAGTATTGACTCCGAGATGGAAGGTAAGGGTTTAAAAAAAAAA
>NW_025373871.1:0-1856 GCF_016433145.1 Gracilinanus agilis
ATATCAACCGTCTAACAAACAAAAATCACATGATTATCTCAATAGATGCTGAAAAAGCCTTTGACAAAATACAGCATCCATTCCTATTGAAAACATTGAAAAGTATAGTAATAGAAGGACCTTTCCTAAAAATAATAAACAGTATAAACCTAAATCCATCAACAAACATCATATGCAATGGGGATAAATTAAAAGCCTTCCCAATGAGATCAGGAGTGAAACAAGGATGCCCATTATCACCTCTATTATTCAACATAGTACTAGAAACACTAGCAGTAACAATTAGAGAAGAAAAAGAAACTGAAGGTATCAAAATAGGCAATGAGGAGACTAACCTATTACTCTTTGCAGATGATATGATGATATACTTAAAAAATCCTAGAGAATCAACTAAGAAGCTGGTAGAAATAATCAACAACTTTAGCAAAGTTGCAGGTTACAAAATAAATGAACATAAATCATCAGCATTTTTATATATTTCCAACACATCACAGCAGCAAGAGGTAGAAAGAGAAACACCATTTAAAATCACCCTAGACGATATAAAATACTTGGGAATCTATCTACCAAAAAAAACATAGCAATTATACAAAAACAACTACAAAACACTTTCCAAACAAATAAAACTGGATCTAAACAATTGGAAAGCCATTAATTGTTCATGGGTAGGATGAGCTAACATAATAAAAATGACCATTCTACCCAAATTAATATACCTATTTAGCGCCATACCTATCAAATTACCAAAAAACTTCTTTACTGAATTAGGAAAAACTATAACAAAGTTCATCTAGAATAACAAAAGATCAAGAATATCAAGGGAAATAATGAAAAAAAATGTGAAGGAAGGGGGCCTAGCAGTACCAGATATTAAACTATACTATAAAGCAGCAGTCATTAAAACAATATGGTACTGGCTAAGAGATTGAAGGAAGGATCAGTGGAATAGACTCGGGGTTAATAACATCAGCAAGACAGTGTATGATAAACCCAAAGAGCCCAACTTTTGGGACATGAATCCACTATTTGACAAAAACTGCTGGGAAATTTGGAAAACAATATGGGAGAGATTACGTTTAGATCAACATCTCACACCCTACACCAAGATAAATTCAGAATGGGTGAATAACTTGAATATAAAGAGGGAAACTATATATAAGTTAAGTGAACACAGAATAGTATACCTGTCAGATCTCTGGGAAAGGAAAGATTTTAAAACCAAGCAAGAGTTAGAGAAAATTACAAAAGGTAAATTAAATGGTTTTGATTATATTAAGCTAAAAAGCTTTTGTACAAACAAAAACAATGTAGTCAAAATCAGGAGGGAAACAACAAATTGGGAAAAGATCTTTATAACAAAAAACTCTGACAGGGGTCTAATTACTCAAATATACAAGGAGTTAAATCAATTGTGTAAAAAAATCAAGCCATTCCCCAATTGATAAATGGGCAAGAGACATGAATAGGCAATTTTCAGGTAAAGAAATCAAAAGTATCAATAAGCACATGAGAAAGGGTTCTAAATCTCTAAAAATTAGAGAAATAGAAATCAAAACAACTCTGAGGTATCACCTCACACCTAGCAGATTGGCTAAAATGAAAGAAGGGGAGAGTAATGAATGTTGGAGGGGATGTGGCAAAATTGGGACATTAATGCATTGCTGGTGGAGTTGTGAATTGATCCAACCATTCTAGCTGGCAATTTGGAACTATGCTCAAAGGGCTATAAAAGAATGCCTGCCCTTTGATCCAGCAATTCCATTATTGGGTTTGTACCCCAAAGAGATCATAGATAAACATACTTGTACGAAAATATTTATAGCTGAGCTTTCTGTGGTGGCAAAAAACTGGAAAAG
>NW_025373872.1:0-4621 GCF_016433145.1 Gracilinanus agilis
GATATATATAGCATAGACTATATATATAGTCTATACTATATGGCAATGTGATGATTCTCTTAGATTGTATGAAATTATCATCTCTACAAAGTGATCTCAGTGTATCCAGTGATCTCCCAGAAATTCCAGAACCCAGTATCTGTTAAAGGATCATTTTGGGTAAGGGTGATTTTCAGGGGCTCTCAAATTTTTCCACTTTCCAGGCTTTCCTTTTAGTCTCTGGCAATGTTGGCCCAGATAAGTAGAACAGGCAGGTTGTGGGAACTTTTAACTCAGTAAGTCTAGTAAATGGGACTAAGGACACTAGAGAGGTTAGAGCAAGCATGAGGTAGAATAACGAAGTGGGAAAAAAAGGCATGGGGAAAAATACCAATGAAAAGTATTCCTATTAGAGATTAATTTTCAAAATATCTTGTAGTGTTACTTACCAACGGATGGCCTTTGAGCATCTGGATGGACTTCCCTGATGGAGTGACTTGCCCATTGTTCTTCCATGGAGTCAGTTGATCCAAATAAGTGGTAGGGCTTTATTGCTTTAGAATCCTAAGTCTTATTATTTTTCTTTTTATGTACTTTCCAGACCCTAAATTTGTGTTTTCAATAAAGGATTGAACAATTATCCTAACAGACATCTAGGTGAAACAAGATTCAATGAATCTATGCATTCTATACCAGCTATTTCTTTTTAAAACTCCTATTTCTTATTTTCTTTCCAAAATAGAAAAGATGAGCTTTTTCATATCCAATAAAGTTTATATAATCACTTATCATTTTTATTCACAGCCATAGAGTGAAGAGGCAGAGGCAGAGGCAGGAGACAAATCTTAGAGTCTCATCTATAGCCTTCTGTGTTTTATGTCTCAGTTCCAGGTAGTGGAGGCACCACTGCAAAAGTCCTGAAATGTGCATTAAGGGGCAAACAGGGCCTCAGTACATATGATCTAAACAAGTGACAGTTAAGGAGAGGAATGATAGAGAAATCAATGATTGTCTTAAAGGTCACTGAAATGTGCGCCATAGGACTAAGACTTATTATTGAAGGGCAAAGGGCAAGAGTAAAATAGCCTTAGGGAAGGTTGAGATTCACTCAGAAACCCTACAACCTTGACCGTATCAATTATATTAAACTTTTTCCTTCCCTTAGGAGCCAATTAATTTTCAGGAACTAAATTCCCTGATTGTCTTTCAATTCTCAGAGTAGAATATGTTTAGACAGTAAAAAAAATGCATCTTACTGTTTTTAGAATATGTAGGTGTTTGCTTTTGTTACTTGAAGAGAAGCACCAATATTTTCCTTCCCTTCTTTTAAAATTTTTTAAATTCAATTCCCCCCAATTACAAGTAAAAACAGTTTCTAACATTTTTCAATGATTATCTCCCTCTCCCATTTTGTCTTCCCCACTCAAGATGGAAAGCAATCTCATATTGATTTTACTTGTACGAGATCATGTAAAACATTTTCCCATATTAATTCTTTTGTGGAAGGAAACTTGAATAAAAAAAGTTAAGAAAATGAAAAAGTTTGCTTAGGTTTGGATTCACATTCTATCAGTTCTTTTTCTCTGGAAGAGATGGCTTTTTAGTTTTGATCACTGTATTACTGAGAATAGCTGTTATTCATAGTTCTTCATTGTACAGAATTCCTATCGCTGTGTACAATATTTAACTGTGTCTCCTTATTTCATTCTGCTTGGGTTCATGTAAGCTTTTCCAGGTTTTTCTGAGATCTTCCTGTCCATCATTTCTTAGCACCATAGCATTCTATTACAATCATATACTATTACTTACTTAGCCATTACCCTGTTGATGGGTGTTCTCTTACTATTCAAATCCCTGCCCCTTACCCAAAGAGCTGCTTTAAATATTTTTATACATTTAGGTTCTTGCTCCTCCCCCACCCCGTTTTTAATCTCTTTGTGATATAAACTTAGTAATAGCGTTGCTGGGTCAAAGGGTATGTACTGCCTTTTGCATTCAGGTGTAAATTACTTTCCAGAATAACTGAATCAGTTAACAACTCCCCTAGTAGTGCGTTAGTGTCTTAATTTCCCCTTATTCCCTCCAAGTTTAATCATTTTTCTTTTCTGTCATGATTAGAGAACTTTCATTACTTTGTCTGAGAACTGCCTATTCATATCCTTTGACTATTTACCAATTGGGGGAATGGTTTTAATTATATATTCCAATCATTTCTGTATGTATTTGGTAAGTGATATCTTTATTAGAGAGACTTGTAAAAATTTTTTTGTACCATTATGATTACTATGTATTATTCTCCATCCCATTTCTCCCTGTTTAGTTTTTGACCACCAACTCCCTGAATTTGCCTTTTTTTTTATCTGCCCTCTACTTCATCACCCCTGACCTTTTCTTATGCCTTTGCCCTCCTATTTTCCTGTAAGGTAAGAGATTTCTATGTTTAATTGATTGTATATGTTTTTCCCTCATTGAGCCAATTACAATTAAAGTTCACATACTACCCTCCCTACCTCTCCCATCTTCCCCTTCACTCTCAAAGCTCTTTCATGCCTCTTTTATGTGAGACAATTTTCCCTATTCTATTTTCCCTTCCCTCTCCTCCCCACTCCTCTTTACATGCCTTAATTTTATTTTTTAATGTCATCCCATTATTCTTAACTCACCCTCTTTCCCTCTGATTATGTATACTCCTTCTAACTGCCCAATTATTTACAAAGTTCTTTGGAGTTACAAGAATCATGTCGGGGATGCACATAGTCTTTTTATTTCTCTTTCTTGTTTACCTTTTTATTCTTCTCGTTAGTCTTGTATTTGGGAACCAAGTTTTACATTCAGCTTTGGTATTTTCATCAGGAATGTTTGAAAGTCCTGTATGTAATCGAATACACACTTTTTCCTCCTGAAGAATGATGCTATTTTGCTGGGTAAGTGATTCTTGGTTGAAGTCATAGCTTTTTTGCCCTATGGAGTATAATATTCCAGGTCTTCTGACCTTTTAATATAGAAGCTGCTAATCTTGTGTTGCCCTGACTGAGATCCATGATATTTGAATGTTTCTTTTTGGCTGCTTACAATATTTTCTCCTTCACCTGGAAGTTCTGGAATTTGGCTATAATATTCCTGTGAGTTCTCCTTTTGGGGTCTCTTTCTGAAAGTGATCAGTGGATTCTTTCAATTTTTATTTTGCCCTCTGTTTCTAGACCCATTTTGGTGAACCTATGGCATGTGTGCCAAAGCATGCTGGAGGGGTTTGCTCCCTTCTCCCTCTCCATGTGCACTCAGGACTTGTCTCACATGACTTACTCCTCTGTCCAGAAGCTCATTGGGAGTGCTTCCTCTCTTTCCTGTCTGGAGTAAGGTGGGGGACTCACATGTAGTGTGAGGGTTGCAGTTTGGGCACTAGGTCTCTAATGTCTCTAAAAGGTTCATCATCGCTCTTCTAGACTATCAAGGCACATTTCTTTGATAATTTCTTGAAAGATAATATCTAAAATCTTTTTTTTGATCATGGCTTTCAGGTAAGGTAATTCTTAAATTATACCTCTTGAATTTATTTTTCTAAATTGTTTTTCCAATGATATAATTCACATTTTCTTCTATTTTTTTCACTCTGATTTTTTGCTTGATTGTTTTTTGATGTCTCATGGAGTCATTAGCTTTCACTTGCCTAATTCAAATTTTTAAGGCATCATTTTTTTGAGTGAGCTTTTGTACCTTCTTTTCCATTTGGCCAATTCTACTTTGTAAATAGTTCTCTCATTGAATTTGTACCTCTTTACCCATATGGTCAATTCTACCTTTTTATCTCTAGTCCATTTTTGTATATCTTTTTCCATTTGGTCAATTCTGCTTTTTAAAGACATTCTTCTCTTCAGTGAATTTTTGTCTCTCTTTTATCCACTGACTTATTCTGTTGTTTAAGGTATTAATTTCTTCAGTATTTTTGTGTGTTTCCTTTACCAAGCTGTTGACTCTTTTTTCATAATTTTCCTGTATCACTCTCAATTCTTTCCCAAATTTTCTTCTCTCTCTCTCTTATTTGACTTAAAAAATCTTTTTTAGTTCTATCATTAATTCTTTTTGGGCTTGAGAGAAATTCATATTTTTCTTAGAGGCTTTGGATGCAGCAGTATTGATTTTGTTGTCTTCCATGTTTGTATTGTGTCACCAGAATACTTTTCTATGCTGAGTTTCTTTTTTTTTTTTTTTACTTTTTGCTCATTTTCCAGTCTTCTTTCTGTTTAATTAACAAACAAACAAACATTAAAGTTGGACTCTGTGACTGCATTGATGGGAGCTATTTTAAGCTTCAGGTTCTTTATATAGCTTCTTTCAGAGCTGACTCTGGATATCTATCTGCTTTTAGTTTTTCTAAGGTGGTATGATATAAGAAGAAGTGTGTTTATATTCTTCTTGCCTATGCTCTGGTCTGTGAGCAACCATAAGAACTTTTCCCTCCTTGGTACTCTGACTAAGGTTCCCTGCTCCCCTATTGCCACAGGCACTGGTGTGTGTTAGTCTTCCTCCTCACCCTGAAATCTCACCCCAGGACTGCTACCTGTATCTATGAATGGGAAATGCAACGAAAATTTTGTACCCAGAGCCAGCAAAGGTACCCCTGCAACTTCCTTTTTTTTTTTTT
>NW_025373873.1:0-4265 GCF_016433145.1 Gracilinanus agilis
TACCTTATACAAATAGTATTATATATTTATATATTATATATAATAGATAACTATATAATATGATATAAAACATGTAACATATAAAATATAATTTATTCTTTAATGAAGTATATTAAGTTGTGTGTTTGTGTATGTGTGTGTGTTTGTGTGTACACTTATATGGAATGTTCCCTAATCTGTATTCTTCCAGAAGATCTCATCTTCTTTCCTACATATTTTCTAGATTTTCCCATTTAAGTTTTCCTAGAAATGTCTGGCCTCTGTATTCATTCCAAAGTGCAGTTCCTTTTCAAGGCATGATGTTCAATTTGGGATCAATAATGGATCATCCCCATCACAATTATCATAATTTTAAAAGACTGAATGAGAAAATGGCAGTTGAGGGATTCTTGCTGAAGCTTCTGTGAGTGAAATTTCCAGATGTCAATAGCAAAGAAATATACAGATCATTTCAGAATGACATCTTAGAAAAGGGATAACTAAAGCTTCTGCATTAAATTACTGAAATCATGAACGGGAGAAAGATTCAAACAACTCATTAATTTTGTTCTAATGGCAATTCACTGATTCCTACAGGGAATATTGGGGTATTGATTTTTTTAACCTGAGAGCCCTTCAAATACCTGAAGAGAACTATCATATCTCCCTGTGACCCATCTTCTTCTTGTAAAACATCTCCAGTCCCTACAATTGGTCTTCATATAGCATATCATCATTCTGATTGCTCACTTCAGGACACTTTCCAGTTGATCAATATACTTTCTAGCATGTGCTCCTCAGAACTATACATGGCACTCTAAGGAAAACCCAAAGCTCCCTGGAATATATTGCTGGCAAGGAAGAAATCATCTCGATGTTTAAAATGCAAATACAGATCTCCAGTCTCTTCTCAGTTCTCCTCATTCCCATGCCTCAGACTAGGACAAAGGACAATGAAGACTGTATGTTTACTAAACTGTCGCTTTGCTCCCTTTCCATTGTCTAATCAGTTGCATTAAGAAAAGCATAACTGTTACGGATAAAGAGAGCTTAGTTCTGCAATAGGTGACCTTGTCTGGAGTTTTCTGGTTAATTCTGAGCACCAGATTAGGAAGAACATTGATAAAGAGAACATCTAGAGGAGGATAATCAGAGTGATGAAGGACCTTGAATCTATATCACATGAAGATCCATAGAAATTGGAGGAATCAAGGGAAAATAGGATTCATTTAGAGAAGGGAAGACTTGGTGGGGGACGGGGGGAGAGATCGAGACAGTTGTCCTATAGCATGTCAAAGCTGACCTTGTGGCCAAGAGATTAGCCATGTTCTCATTGGCTCCAGAGGGTAGAACTTGGAGCAATAAGTGAATGTCACAGAGACGTCAGTTTAGGCTTGATAGCAGTATAAATTTTCTTAGTTATTCAAATTTAGAAAAACTACTTGGGAAGAAGTAGTTGGTCATCCCTCATACTTCATGAGGACCAAAATTACATCACTTTTGATGCCTTCTGACACTAATATAAATTGGATTTAAGTATGAGCTAGTCTTTGACCTCACTTTCTCCTTCAGAGTCATCCAAGACCAGTTGTGGAAAAGAGGTCAAGATGGCCCAAGATGCAGTTGATGACCTTGGTTTCTTACTTGTGAAGAAGTAGTTTCCTTTTAATTACAAGACTACTTGTCACATTTTATGTAGTAGAGATTCTTTAAGGTGAGGTTTGTGTTGGACTTGAAAGTCACTGATGTCCTTTCAACCCCCAAATCCCATGATTCTAAATGGTGTTAGTTTGGGGACTCTTCCTAGCAATAGTTCGCAGGATGGAGTATACAGAGCTGCTTGTTAAGGGCCATAAAAAAAGTTCATAGTGTATGGAAACATAATCATAGGTCTAAAGTTAGAAGAAACTCCAAAGCTATTTAATTCAACTCTCTTATCTTGCAGATGTGGAAAGTGAGCAAAATGATTTGCTCAAGGTCATGCTGGAAGGAAGGATTTGAACTCAAGTCCATTCTTCCTGCTTGTAGCTTACTGAGGGTCTCTTACCTACCACCATAGAATAGAAGCTTCATTTCATTTCTGAAAGAAGCATTCTTTTAATGTAGCTAGATCTTTAGTTCTGTTTAGTAGATTTTTAAAATTGTTGTTGCTTGTTATTACATGTGAATGGAGGCAATGTGATAGGGCAAATAGCACCCCCCCCAATAAATCTTTTTTTTTTTTTTACTAGAGAAGCCATATTTTCATAGATGGAGTTAGAGGTATAATAAATCACTGTGGGACTTGCTCACAATTCTAACTTAATTAATGGGAAAGCAGGAATTGGAAGTGATAACCTTCAGAAAGTTGCTAAGAACTAGACACCTACAGCCAACATTCATCAAGGGCTTATTGTGGTGAAGATGCTGTCCTAAGTATTGGGCATACAAAGATAAAAAGCAATATGGTGAGAAAGTTACAGTGGATCATCA
The DNA here is from genome assembly GCF_016433145.1 of Gracilinanus agilis. Taxonomy (NCBI): domain Eukaryota; kingdom Metazoa; phylum Chordata; class Mammalia; order Didelphimorphia; family Didelphidae; genus Gracilinanus; species Gracilinanus agilis. The sequence goes on from NW_025373873.1 coordinate 2,452, forward strand.
ATTTAGAGCTAGAAAGGAACTTGGATATCATCCAGTCCAATTTTATTTAAAAAACAAAAACAAAAAAACAAAAAACAACCCTGAAATCCCAAGAGGGAACATATCTTCCCTAATATCACACAAGATGTAAATAGTAGGTAACAGTTAGGACTGCTAGATGGTACAGTGAATAGAGTGCCAGCTATGGAGAATATTATGCTCCCCTTAACAGAGACATAATACCATATTCCTAACTACAAAGGTTTCACTTTACTTTTAAGTCATAGCCTATTTTTGTTTTTGTTCAGTTGTTTCAGTCTTGTCAGACTCTCCATGACCCAATTTGGAGTTTTCTTGGCAAAGATACTAGAGTGGTTTGTTATTTTTTTCTTTAACCTCTTTTACAAATGAGGAAACAGAGGCAAACAGGGTTAAGTTACTTAAGATTTGAAGTCAGGAATATGAATCTTCCTTACTCTAAGACCAGCATTCTATTTATTGTGCCACCTAAAAAGAAAATTCAATTTCCATTAATTATATACCCAAAATAATAAAATGAGGATGTTGGCAAGATAGTCTCTGAAGTAGCTTTCAACTCTAACTCTATGATTCTTACTTATTTAAAGAGAAAGGCCTTTCTCTGGGTCCCTTTTAGCTTCAAATCTGTAACCTGGTTTTACTGGAATAACATTTCATTTGTGAGATTAGCTCAGTTAATAATTAGAACTCATGAAGTGCTTTGAGGTTAACAATGAGTTGTCTTCCCAACAACCCAGTAAAATGAGAGGGCAGAATTATCACTCTCATTTTACAAACGAAGTAACTGAGGTTAGGAGAAGTTAAGTGACTTGCCCAAAGTCACACAGCTAGTCAACATCAGAGCCAATGAAAATTTTTGAGCAAAAAAAAAATGTTATATTTCTGGTCCCATTGATTTTCTCTCTCTAAATTACCCAATATGCAAGGCTGAACAAATGAATGAATTTTAAATTTATTTTGAAGGTATGTGTTTTTTAAAAAGTACTAAGTCTAGGAGAAAAAGAAAATTCCATTTCTATTAATTACATACCTAAAATTGTATTTTTATTAAATGCAGGATGCATTATTTCAGGAAATGTAGTGAACTACATCTAAGTAGACTGAAAACAATGCATTCCATATTCATTTAGATGATGATTCCTGCATATAAATAAAACTCAAATGAATGATTCTCAATAAAACATTCATTCAGCTTTAGAATTAACTTCCAGAATCCCTGTTTGGAATAATCAGCGGACAGCTCCTGAGCATTTCAACAAAGCTGTGAATGGATAAGGATTGTTAAAGTGCATCTTTACCATTAATTACACAGTCTGCCTTTGGTTTGTGCTAATAAACTTTAAGACAACTAAAATTCCAATTTAATATTAGAAATCCACATAATTATAAGTAATCTCCTGTTCCATATGTCACTTGTCCTTGCATTTATTTTTCTGGGTGAATCTGTAATATAATTTTCTGTTTATTTTCATGAGTGTGCATCTAATGTAAGTCTCCAATGTAGGGCCAGTCTTGTTGGCCCTCATTCAAAGTCCTAATTTCTTTCATCCTATCTTATTTCATACATTGACAGAGACTGCTGGTTTGAATAACAAACATCCAATGGACTTGGAAGTGGGGTTGCTGGCAGCACAGACGTTACCTGTTTACCTTTTATTGCTTCTTTTGAATTGGCTTTTCTGGGAACAAAACCAATAAAACAGCCTGTTCCTTTCCATAGTATTTACCCAGGGCATTTACCAGAAATACAACTAACTTTCTCTCTCTCTCTCTCTCTCTCTCTCTCTCTCTCTCTC
>NW_025373874.1:0-3891 GCF_016433145.1 Gracilinanus agilis
GAGAGAGAGAGAGAGAGAGAGAGAGAGAGAGAGAGAGATTATACCAATTAATCATAATCCATTTAAACATATTTCAACTTTGACCATGTCAAAAATTATATCTCATTCTGAATTTTGTCTACTATATCTCTGGCAAGAGATGAGTGATATGTGTTTTTCTTTTCTTCTCTGGAATTAAGGTTTGTCATTTCACTGAAAGAAATCCTAAAGTCTTTCCAAGCCCCTCATTTTATAGATAAGGAATTTGAGGCACAGAGAAATTAAGTCAATTGCCCTGGATCACACAGCTATTGTCTGAGGTGACATTTTTAGCTAGGTCTCGATGTTGGGTCCAGTATTCTACCTACTAAATCATGAGAAAGTAAGTCCTGAGAGACATGAATCAGATTTCTGGAATGATCAGAGGATCCCTGAAATATGGATAAGAAAAGGCAATAAAAATCAGGATCTAGGAATACAGCTAATGTATGCAGCAAGCCCTTTTTGATTTAGAAAAATTACATGAATGGAGGTTGTTGGCATTTGGGAATGAGTTGAAAGACCAAGGGATGTTTAGCCTAAAGGAGAGACTCAGGGGAGACTTTATAGCTGTCTTCAAAAGTTTGAAAGGAAAGCCCGTGAAGATAGATTAGACTTGTGTTCCTCTTGGCCCCAAATGGCACAATTAGGATAAAAGTATAGAAGTTATAAAGAGGCAAATTTAGGGTTTTCTGTAAGGAGGAACAACAACCTTGCTAAATGTTGGCCTATCCAAAAGTGCTTCCTTGAGAGGTGATGGGTTCCCCCTCATTGAAGATCCTTAAGCAACCACTTGTCATAGTATGGCCTCTAAGGTACCATCCAAATTGGAGATTCCCTGAATGTAAAAAATCATAATGCTAGGCTGAAGTGCTTGCCTTTCTGCAATTTCTCTTTCATGGTAAGTGGTAGCACCATGGACAGATTCCCATCTGCCTCTTAAGGAAATTTCTTTTGGGTATCTATGAACTATTATGGATAAAGTACATTGAAATGGATTGATGAGTTTACAACACAACACTGCAACTGGACCTTTCAATGCATTCTGATGTTGGGCATTTGCTAGAATGATTTTGTCTAAAAATCTGCTTTAGGCAGATGGGCATAGGAGCCCTAGGGATATTAGTAGTTCCAGATCAACATTCCTGCTACCAGTTCAGTCTTCATTACCATTATCCAAGGAAGAAATTCTTGTGGAAAAGGGGACCAGGCATTCCCACTAACTGCACCATCAAGGGGACAGGGGAAGAGAATAAGCATTTGTAAAGTGCCTACCATGTGCCAGTCTCTGTGCTAAATGCTTTACAAATATCGTCTCATTTGATCTTCACAGTAACCTTAGAAGGCAGATGTACTTATTATCTTAATTTAAAGATAAAAGTCTCCCAGGATGATATAGCTAGGAAGTGATTCAGACAACATTTGGACTGAGGTCTTCTTAGCTCCAGGCATTTTTAGCTTTCCATTGGTCTACCTAGTTGTTTCTGCCACATACAATGAAGCCTAACCAACATATCTAAAGCAGCAAGAAATCCTGAAGGAAAGCAAGTCAAAATGCTACTACCACCTCTCTCTCCTTAGACTCTTATAGAAACAGCCCAAGATAAAGAGCCTTTGGAATAACACTAATTAAATCCCAGTGTCTTCAGATAGAAGTAAGTCCAGTAGAGATGTAGCTTCTACTAGTCTTATAGCCACAGATACTGAAGTCCAAGAAAAGGAAATTCTTGGCCCTCAAATTCTTGGCACTGTCAAGTGGTTCAGACTCAGGAACTGATATGACTTTATCAGTGAAAATGTCATCAAAATAGAGAGAATCTCATTTGCTTTGTTGTTGTACCTTAAGGATTATGATACTTTTATACTTGACTTGCAGCTAAAATTGTACATATATGCCAACCCAAATATCAGAATGTGAGGTTCTTAAGAATAAAGACTATTATTTTTGTTTGTAGCTCCAGTACTTGGCAGAGTGCCATGATATAGTAAGCATATTATAAGTTCTTTATTCATTCTCCTTTCATTTATTTATAAAGTTATGAAGGAAAATATGTGCTGAACATCAGTAGATTTGGATCTCCCTGTCTGGTAATTTTCTCTTCTCTAAAATGTGGGGGTTAAAAAAATAAAAGGGTTAAATGGAGCTAACAGCATCAAAAATAAATAAATAGAGAGCTTCCATAAGAATCTTACTGACTTGAATCTCATAGCAAAGGCTGCAACCTCTACAGAGTACCTTGATAAAAGGGCAGGAAGCCCAGCTCCCTTCAGCCTCCACACCTTCACCTATACCTTCAGTTTCTGCTACCAGCTGGGGAACAACTGACTTCAGGGCTCAGTAATACTCCATCAGCCTAACCTAATCAATCAACAGAGCAGAGAAGACATCCCTTCAGGACAGAATAGCCCAAATCCACATCCAGGAAATAAACAGAGGGGCAAGATTACAGTCAATGACAGGGGGGAAAGAAGGACAAATATGAGTAAACAAAAGAAAAAAAAGAAATTACAGTTGACAGCTTCTATCCAGGTAATGAACAAAGAGCAAATGGAACAGAGGAGGACTAAAGAATACTAAGAAAAACCACAGAAACTACAGCAAATTAGACTCAGGCTTTTGAAGAACTCAAAACACAATTCAAAAAACAATTAAAAGAGGCTGAAGACAACTTGGAAACAAACTGAAAAAGCAAAATAAATCATCTGGAAACAGAGGCACATGAAATAAAACAAGAAAATGGTGTCTTAAAAGCCAGAATTGGCCAGCTTGAAAATGAGGCAAAGAAAGTAAAAGACAATCTACAAAGAAAAACAGACCATAAGGAGTAGGATGACCAAAAAGCCAGGGATAAAATTCAATCTTTAAAAATTAGAACCAACAACTAGAAGCAAGTGACTTCACAAGGCAGCAGGAGTTTATAAAATAAAATTAAAAAGAATGAAAAAAAATTGAGGAAAATATGAAACACCTCATTGATAAAACTATAGACCCAGAAGAGACAAGTTAAGAATTATTGGACTACTGGAAAATTATAATAAAAGAAAAAGCCTGGACATTAATCTACAGGAAATTATCCAAGAAAACTGCTCTGACATTCTTTTTTTTTAACCCTTGTACTTTGGTGTATTGTCTCATAGGTGGAAGATTGGTAAGGGTGGGTAATGGGGGTCAAGTGACTTGCCCAAGGTCACACAGCTGGGAAGTGGCTGAGGCCAGGTTTGAACCTAGGACCTCCTGTCTCTAGGCCTGACTCTCACTCCCCTGAGCTACCCAGCTGCCCCTGCTCTGACATTCTTGAACAAGACTGAAAAGTGAAGATTGAAAGAATCCACAGATCACCTCCTGCATTTAATCTCCAATTGACAACACACAGGAATGTTATAGTCAAATTCAAGAACTACCAGATCAAGGAAAAGATACTACAAGCTGCTAAGAAGAAACCATTCAGATATCATGGAACCACAGTTATGATAATACAGGACCTGGCTACATCCACACTGAAAGACCAGAAGGCATTGAAAATGATATTCTGGAAAGCAAGGGATCATTCTACAACCAAGAATCAACTACCCAGGAAAGTTGACTACATTCTAGCAGGGGAAAGTATGGTCACTTAATAAAATAGAAGACTTCTAAGCATTCATAAAGAAAAGACCTAATTTAAATGGAAAATTTGATGCCCAAACACAGAATTCAAGAGAATCACCAAAAGTTAATTAAGAAAGGAAAAAAAACACAAACAAAACCTTTTTTAAGGGACCCAATAAGTTCAAATGATTTGTATTCCTATAAGAAAAGGAGATATTGGTAACTCTTAAAAATGTTATTATCATTAGGATAGCTAGAAGAAGTATACTTAGAGTGACAGTGCA
>NW_025373875.1:0-6748 GCF_016433145.1 Gracilinanus agilis
GAGAGAGAGAGAGAGAGAGAGAGAGAGAGAGAGAGAGAAGCAAACTGAGGCCCAGATGAAGTGAAATGATTCACCCAAACTCACGCTGCAAATGAAGGGTCAGAGCCAGGATTCTAACGTGTGTCTCTGGACTGGATGTCTCCTCTTCTCATTCCTCTGCTCATCCTCAGATATCTCATGGCAAAAGGTTTCTAATCCCAGCCAATCCAAGGTAGGAAGGAAGCAAGTTCCATCCATCCTGTAATAATTAAAATGATGAGGCTGCTAGTAGCTTAATACCTTTACTAAATCAAAGTAGTAATAGTAAAGAGAGGGAAAGGTAGGAAAGAGGTAGAGAAAAACGTGTCTGTTTTGTGGGTTCCTTATTGCCACCAGGATGAAATGCAAACTCCTTCATCTGTCATTGAAACCCCTTCTTAATCTGACTCCAGCCTATCCTGATAGACAAGCACACTGGACTCCCCTTGGACGCTCCCTGGACAGAGGCTTCCAGCCCAGGCTGCCCTGTACCTGCTGTCCCTTTTCGCTTTTGTTTTTTAAAATCCATCACCCTTAAAATCCTGAACCACTAATGGTGATTCCTAGCCACCTCCCAAGAAAGCTGCTGGAGTCGTCTTTCCCATTAGTGTATTTATGGTTTTATCTGGGGGCTTCCGTTACGTAGGACTTTGCTCTTACGACAATGACCAACACGGAAGGGGGTTTTGCATGAAAATAAAAATTTTTTAAATGAATAGAAAAAAAAAGAATCCTTCACCCTCGGCAAGGCAACTTTCAGCTTAACAATTGATTAGATCTGCTGTCATTAATGAGTAGAGCCAGGATATGTGTGTGTGTGTGCATGTGCATGTGTGTGCATCTATTATGTATGTACAATTTATACACATATATAAACAATATACACATAAACATTATATATAAATATATATTATATATTATTATTTTATATATGTATATGTGTGTATATATATACATATATGTAAATGTTTCTATATTCCCCTAATACAACCGAAGACTTCAGGAAAACGTGCCCAGAAGCTTCCAAATGAATGAGTGCGCGGATCTTCTTCAGACCTTTGTAGCTGCCCGGCTTCTGATAACTTAGGAGACTCAGAATAGCGGATAAGACAGAGGATGGTTTTACAGTCTTGTTGGTTAGGGTAACCCGTCCATGCTCCTAAACCATCCGTGTTCTCACCTTGGACAATTATTCTCAAGTGTTCTCAGAATCTTTCATAAAGGATATATGAAATACCTCAGCGACCTTTCTTTAGACTTAAGAAAACGCCATACCTTCTCTGCTTGGTTCCAAGGCAGAAGAGTGGTGAGGGCTAGGCAATGGGGGTTAAGTGACCTGCCCAGGGGCACACAGCTGGGAAGTGTCTGAGGCCAAATCTGAACCCAGGTCTGTCTCTCTCTCTCAATCCACGAATTCATGTTTCTCTAGATTTTTAACATTCTCAAGCACTTTTTAGCTAGGTGACTCTGAAAAAGTCACTTAATCCCAGGGGGGCAGCTGGGTAGCTCAGTGGAGTGAGAGTCAGGCCTAGAGACAGGAGGTCCTAGGTTCAAACCCGGCCTCAGCCACTTCCCAGCTGTGTGATCCTGGGCAAGTCACTTGACCCCCATTGCCCACCCTTACCAACCTTCCACCTATGAGACAATACACCGAAGTACAAGGGTTTTAAAAAAAAAAGTCACTTAATCTCCCTTGCCTTAGTTTCTTCATTTGTAAAATGGGCAAATAATAGCAGCTGTCTCCCAGGATTGTCATGAGGATAAAATGAGATAGGTGAAGTGCTTTGGAAATTTTAAAGCATTCTATAAATGTGATTATAGCCAGATATCATGTCATTATTATTAGTAGTATTGGTATTATTATAGTTTTTATTGCAACACATATATTATTCATTATTCTTCAGTTTTGCTACAGGGTCATCATTGAAAAAGTCAATATTTAGAAAGAACTTTCCTTTTAGCAAAAGGGAATTATCTCTGGTGACTTAGTGAAGATCACCCGGAACAATGTTCTCCAAATTTTTGTATTGTATAACCCAGCAGGAAAAAAAATGGAATGTGAAGCTTTAACGTAGGAATATTTACTCCCTTCTAAGTTCTATACTTGTATTGCTGTTCTAATCATTGTGTCTGTTATCAAAACTCTGCAAAAATCAAAATTAAAAATATTTTGAATAATATATAACTAATAGCCAACTTTAGAGTCAGTAGAGAGATCCCAACAAGACTTAGTGAATAAGGAAGTGACACAGTTGGATCTGAGCTTTAGGAAAATCCCTTTGGCTGCTCGGTGGAGAATAGATTGGAAGAGAGAAGGACTAGGACATTAGTTCAAGGGAGAAGGGAGAAGGGCCTGTACCAGGGTGGTGGCCATGTGAGCAGGCAGAAGTGAGCAGAAGCAAGAAATATTATAGAGGTAGAAAGCAGAAGACTTGACCAGTGATTACAAATGGCGGATGGATCAAAGAAAGCAAAGACTTGAGTTTGATGCTGAAAAGTTAATTCCCTTCCCTCCCCTCTGATTAGAGGGAGGCTTTCTCCCAGAACTTCCATTTATGGAGAGTACACCAGGTCAGCCATTTCTTCATTTCCCACCAGGCTGTCCTCTATAGGGCTTATCCTCAGAAACCTTCATCCTAGATCACTTCAGACCTGGAAATTACACCTTGGAAGTCCCTGTGATCCAGGGCTACCTCCTCTGATTGGAGGGATGCTCCTCCAAGAATTTCCATTTACAGAGGATGTCTAGACCAGTCATCTCTTTATTTCCTACCAGGATGTGCCTTTTCCTTCCTGTTCCCCATCTACTCTGTCCTTTCTTTTAAGCCCTTACCTTCCATCTTAGAATCACTACTATGTATGTACTGGTTCTAAGACAGAAGAGTGATAAGGGCTAGGCAATGGGGGTTGTGACTTACCCAGGGTCACACAGCTAGGCAGTGTCCGAAATCAGATTTGAACCCAGGATCTCTCATCTCTAGACCTGGCTCTTAATCCACTGAACCACCTAGCTGCTCCCCTGCCCCAACTCTTTCAGCTTCTATTTATGTGTTATCTTTCCCATTAGGATGTGAGCTTCTTGAGGGCAAAGTGTCTTTTTTGCTTATATTTCTATTCCCAGCACTTAGTGCAATGCCTGACACATAATCAATGATTAATAAATGCTTGTTGGCTGACCAAATCATAGATGAAGAATTAGAAGAGACCTCAGAGGCCATCAGTGCTGATGTCCTCGTTTCACAAATGAGGAAATGGAAGCACATATATGGAGGTTAGCATCTTGCCCAGGGTCACTTAGCAAAGAAGTATCTGAGGCAGGATTTGAATACAGCTCTTCTTGATTCCACACCTGGAATTCTAGCCACTAAACTACCTAGTTCTCTTGTAAACAAAAGCTGAATGACCCCTTGAGGGGTTCATTGTAGTGAAGATGCTGGTTGACCACTGACAACTCTCTGAGATTCTGTGAATTCTGAAAATGGAAAGTCTACCACCAGTGATTTATCTAGGTCTCGGGAAGAAATTCTTGAAGGAGATTACATTTCAGTGTAACATTTTCTGATGTGGCAATGAGAAAAGTAAAGGATGGGCCAGAAAAGCTCTAACACTTGTACCTCTTTCAGAAGGAATGAGGACAGACAGAACAGAAATCCTTGACTGATTGATCACCAATATCATTTTTTTTAATTTGGAGATTTTGAATGTGATGAGAAACTAGAACTGCTTCCACCTAGACCAGTGGTTCCCAAACTTTTTTGGCCTACCGCCCCCTTTCCAGAAAAAAATATTACTTAGCGCCCCCTGGAAATTATGAAACTATTTATTGAACTCAGAATAGAATGTAATACAAAAAAAAAGTGTAGCCATCACCGCTTTCCTGGATTGCTGCAGCACCCACCAGGGGGCGGTAGCGCCCACTTTGGGAATCACTGACCTAGAGGAACCTCACCTTTACATTCATTGATTCAACCAGCATTTTAAGGTGCCTTTTAGGTGATACACACTGAGCTAGGCATTCCAGATACAAAGACAAAACTGAGACCATCCCTTTCCTCAAGAAGCTCACATTCTAGACTCTAAACGATCACCCTAGTGCAATTATCAATAATATGGAACTAGGTCTTGATCAATGACATATGTAAAACCCAGTGGAATTAGATGTTGGCTACAGGGGAGGGAAAGAACATGAATCTTGTAATCGTGGAAAAATACCCTTAATTAATTAATTAATTAAATCTTTTTCAGTTAAAAAAAAAGCTCACATTCTATTGGAAGGAAATAGATACAAAGGGGATACAAAAGAATTTCTTGGATCATGGTGGAGTGAGGGGCTTTCTACTAACCCCTCCTTCACTCTCCTACCCACAACCAGAGGAGAGAGTTCTGGTGTTTCTTGGATCACCAGCTTCTCCACCTGCTTTTCTAGAAAGGCATTTCCCAGTAGAAATTCTCCTTCTGCACATTTATAGATCTGGAATACTGGGATGCAATGCCATGGGATTCAGGAGAAGTAAAATTTTGCTTTAGAAATTTTTCAACAATGACAGCTTTATATACACAAGAAAAGAATCAAACTCACTTTTTCCCTGGGACACAATTATGATTGTTTGACTCAACTAATTCTGGTCCTAAAGACCAGATAATGAAACCCACCTCCCTCCTATCAGAAGAGAAGTGGGAAACTAGGAGGATATAGAATGCTGTATATAATGGCAGAGATGGCTACTGACTATGGTTATGCTTAACTGTTTTCCTTCAGAGTCCCGAAAGTACAGAGGGGAAGGAAGCGACTAGTCAGGAAATAACTAGTGTAAAATTAAAAAAAATATTAACAAAATGAAACATGCAGTAATGGGAGGGAACCCAATTTGGGGTCAGTGGCAGAAACTAGGTATAGACCAAAACCTCACACCATATACCAAAATGAGCACATGATGTAAACATAAAGGGTGACATCATAAGCAAATCAGTAGAGAATGGACAAAATTACCTGTCAGATCTGTGGAGAGAGGAAGAATTCATGACCTAACAAGAGAAAGAGAGATTCCCAGGAAGTAAAATGGATCATTTTGATTACATAAAATTAAAAAGTTTTCACACAAATAAAACCAATATAGCTCAAATTAGAAGAAAAAGAGAAAAATAGTGGGAGGGATATCCTCCCTTCATGTTTCTCTCATAAAAGTCTCAGTTCTAAGAGGTGTAGATAACTGGGTCCAATTTACAAGAATAAGTGCCATGACCCAATTGATAAATGGTCAAAGGAAATGAAAAGGCAGTTTTCAGAGGAAGAGATACAAACTATTAATAGACATTTGAAATGTTTCAAATCACTAATAGAGACGTGCAACTAAAGGAATTCTAAGATAGCACCTCATACCCATCATATTGACCAAGAGGACAAAAATGGAAAAATGCTGGAGGGGGTGTCTGAAACAGATTCGTTAATGCATTTTGGAGGTGCTCTGCACCAACTATGCTGGAAAGCAATGTGGAACTCTACCCCAAATGATATTAAACTATACATGCTGTTTGACCCAGCCATGCCAGTGCTAGGTTTATGCCTCAGAGAAATAAAAGAAAATGGGAAAGAACTCACATGTACAAAAATATTTATAGCAGCTCTTCTTGCAGTGACGAAGAATTAGAAACTGAGGAGATGTTCTTCAGTTTGGGAATGGATAGAGAACTCTGATGGAATACTATTGGGCTATAAGAAATGATGAGGGGCATAATTTCAGAAAAATCTGAGGAGAGTTATAGGAACTGATGTGAAATGAAATGAGGAGAACCAGGAGAACAAGTAATTCATTTATTAAACCCTTGTCTTCTCTCTTAGAGTCAATTCTGTGTGAATTTAATATAAATCGTGCCCCCCCCCTTTTCTGTTGAAAACCTATTCTTGGTGGATATCAGCCTCACCCTTTGACTGGCCATACATGCCAGTACTATGGCAAGACACCAGAGGTCTCGTGACTCCCTGGCTTCCAGGAAGAGGCCAGTAGAAGTCCCCCTGTGAAGAAGAGTGTGTCCAGAAGTCAAGACTCAGATCCAGGCTGAGGATAGCCTGCCCAATCAGACCCATGAGTGGCAAAAACTGGCTTTATAAGAGTGTGACACAGGAAGTCCTTGCTCTGTTGTGTTGGAAGCAAGCCTCTCTCTCTCCCTTCTCTAGAGCATTTAACACTTGGCACGCACTGGTCTATCTAGCAGCCAGTCAGCCACTTAAGCCAGTGCAGTCAGGACACTTGGAGCTCAAGTTGGGAAGTGTGTAATCAGTTTTTAGTTAGGCATGGCCAGGTGATCATGTGATCTCTCTCTCTCTCTCTCTCTCTCTCTCTCTCTCTCTCTCTCCTTTACTAATAAATAATTAAAAATTAATATACAATCTCCAGAGAATTTTTATCATAACAAATCTAAGTATCAGTTCCAAGGCAGAAGGGTGGTAAGGGATAGGCAATTGGGGTTAAGTGGCTTGCCCTGGGTCACACAGCTAGGAAGTATTTCAGGAGAAGAATTTATAAAATAACAGCAATATTGCAAAGATAATGACTTGTGAAAAACTTGTTTACTGATCAACGCTATGACCTACCACAATTTCAAAGGACTCAAAACATGTTATCCACTTTCCAGATAGAGAGCAGATGGACCCAGATTGCAGATTGTAGCATATTTTCTTCTTTATTGTCTTTCCTTCCTTCCTTCCTTCCTTCCTTCCTTCCTTCCTTCC
>NW_025373876.1:0-1574 GCF_016433145.1 Gracilinanus agilis
TATATATATATATATATATATTGTACATACACATAGTTCCCTATGTACACATATTTGCATACATAGTGTGAGTTCTTATTGCCATTTAGCCAAATGGTCATTGTCGTGGTGCTGGTGGTGGTGTTGCTTATGGTAATAAAGATGGCGAAGGAGGAATTCAACTGAGATCTGGCATTGAAGATGATCATATCCACCAGGTAAGAGGACACATTTAAGTCAGTTTTGAGCTCCCTTTAATAGTGACTATAACATCTTCAAATCAGACCAACATTTGGGTGACTTACAGTGTGGCACAAGAGCAAGAAGAGAAAGCAAACAAAGCTCAGAGAAGTTGGTGGTAAACTATGGTAACCCAGGGTTTTCCCTTCCTGATTTCCCCAGAGTTGTGATGGCCCTAGCAGCTGCCCTATGGCCTTGTGCAGAGCTGTCAAGCATGTATATAACATCCCTGTACTGCTCTGAGGATCTGCTATAGTCTTCTTTGAGAGCCAGGATATGAGAAAGGATGTTTGAAGGGATGTATCCTCTGGATTTGACCTTGAATTTGTATATCTGATCTTTTGCACCTAAGCTCAATTCTCAATAATGAAAACACAGTAGAGTAGCAAACATTATTGTAAAGCATCATGGCACAGGAGCCAAAGCACTGGACTTCAAGTAAGGCACACTTTGGTTTGAATCCTGCTTTGATCACTTACTAGCCTCAGAACATGGCATGAACAAATTTCTTCATAAGCCTTAATTTATTCTTCTGCAAAATGGAGTCAATTTTGAGGATTAAATGTATTGAAAAAACTTGGAAAATTTTAGAATGTTCTATACATATATATATACATACATATATGAAAAACTGTAATTGCTATTGCTACTTCTATAAGAATACATGATTTGTGGCATGGTAGAAAGAGCATGGGAAATCTGAGTTCAAGACTGTCACTAACTTGCCAGGTAACCTTAGTCAACTTCCTCTTCAGTTCTCAAGTCCATTGTAAAATGAGGTCAATCTACGTGATCTCTAGGGTCTTTTAAGTACTAAGATATTATTTCATCAGTGGGATAATACTGCACTGAAGCAGGTCTCATTCCCTCCACACCTTAGAAGTAATCTTCAAAAATTGATGTGGCTAAAAATAAAAAATAAAAAAAGGCTAATGACCAATATTTTTGTTCATGAGCTGCTTCAAACATAGGTAGGTTTGTTCTCATATAATTGCCTTTGCAGTGTGGAAGGATCTATCAGAGCTGACATTCAGCCAGCATAATTTTTAAGAGTGCAAGTTATCCTCCATGCCATAATAAGGCACTAGAATAGAATTTTACATATACACATACATGTATATATATACATAAATGTCCATATATACATACATGTATGTATATATAATACATACTTATATTTGATGTGGGAGAAGGGGGAGAGAAAGAAAAGGAGAGGGTAAGGATAGAGAGGAAAAAGGAAAGAAAGGTGGATTAGAGAAGAAAAGGGGAGAGAAAGAGGGGAGAGAGAAAAGGAAAGGGAGAAATAGAGGGAGAGAAAAGGAGAAAGAGAAAGAGAATGAGAGAGAGAGAGGGAG
>NW_025373877.1:0-6265 GCF_016433145.1 Gracilinanus agilis
TATATATATAATTCTTTTCTTATGTTCAATTTGCTAGAGTATGAGGGGGGAAAAGATTCTATTTAAGGAGTATCTCCTATTATATAATTTACTATAAAGACTTTTCTTTCCTTTTTTTTTTTGAACAATAAATACTCCAAAAAGGCACATTTAATTTTATTTCTTATAAAATCAGATGACACAGGGTGGATATGATCTTTGATGGGCTTGTTGCTTTGAGATAGCAGAACATAAAACCAGAAGCAGCAGATTCTCTGTAGAATTATGAATCTGCATTTCATTCTGCTTACTTTAAAAAAGAATATAATAAATTTTATATTTTATTTCAAAATGCTCTTTCTTGCATGTGCTTCCTCTGAATTTCATTCTGTTATCTTCTCTGCATATAGAAATATTTCATTTGTCCTTTTTATTTTTGGTACCCTCCCAAAAAAAAGATAAGTGAGAGAGAGAATTTAGAGAAAGAAAAAGGGAAAACCCCCAAACCTTTGCAATAAATGAATAAATGGGAAAACCAGATTAACTGAAGCAGTTTTGCCACCCTGAGGGAAAGACAGGATCCAGCATGTGCCAGGCTAGTTAATCCACCACAATCTCCACTACTCCCACCATTTGACCTTTGTTTTCGCCCAGACTCTGATAGAGATACTCAAGAACACTGAATCAAAGAACCTTGGAAATAACAATATCCCCCAGGCCACCAGACCCATCTTTGAGGAGAGAAATCCTTGTAGAGGAGACCCACCTTCCTTATCATTGCCAGAAATCACTGCTCACTAACTGCCACCAATAAGAAGATGAAACACAAGAACCCTGGAAGTGGCATACTCCCTTTCCTTCTGATTAATAGTCAATAATCATTTATTATGCACCTGGTGTGGCCTACTGTCAGGAACAAAAGAAAAAGACATACTCTGCTCTAAAGGAACTTTCAGTGTAATGGGGGAGATAACAAGCAAACAGATTTGTACAAATAAGCTATATCCAGAATAAATAGGAAATAATTAAAAGAAGGAAGGCTAGAATTCAGAGTAGTCAGTAAAGATTTCCTTTAAAATATGAAATTTTAGTTGGTACTTAAAGAATCTAGGGAAGTTAGTAGGTGAAGAGGAGGAGGAAAGGCACTGCAGGCCTGAAGGATAGCTAGAGAAAATGCCTTGATCTAAGAGATGGAATGTCATGTTTGTGGAACAGCAAAGTTGCCATTGTCACTGAATTGAAGAGTACAAAGCAGAGAGCAAAGATGTAAGAGAACTGGAAAGTTGGGAGAAGAATTACAAAGGGCTTAGAATGCCAAAATAGGGAACTTTATTGATTTAGAGTGATAGGGAACCAGTGGAGTTTATTGTATAGAGGGATGACATGATCAGACCTATAATTTAGGAACTCAATTTAGTTGCTGAATGGAGGATAGTTGGGAGTGGAGATATACTTGAGGCAGGCAGATCCACAGGCAAGCTATTATAATAGTCAAAGCATGAGGTGATAATGGACTTTTACCAGGATGGTGACAGTATGAGAGGAAAGAGGTGGGGATGCTACAAAGGTGAAATGGACATACCTTAGCAACAAATTTAATATGGGAGGTGAAAGATAATGAGGAGTAGAAGATGACACAGAGGTAGTGAATGTAAGTAATTGGGAGGGTGGCATTGACCTTCACAGTAATAAGGAAATTAGGAGATCAGAAAGGTGTAGGGGGGAAAACGATGAGTTATGTTTTGGGACATATTAAGAAAGGTATTGGACAGCTAGTTAGAGATATCTGTAAGTCAGTTGGAGGTGCACGATTGGAAGTTGGCAGAGAAGTTAGGGTAGGCTAGTTGGATTTGAGAATCATCAGCATTAAGATAATCAACGGTAATCAAAAGCATAAAGCTATTTATTATAAAGCATCAGCATAAAGATAATCAAAGCCATAGGATATGATGAAATCACAGTGAAATAACATAAAGGGAGAAGAATAGAGGGGACAAGACAAACCCTGGAGAAAAGATACTAATGGCTAGAGTACATGACCTAGATAATGATCCAGCAAAGGAGGATGAGAAGGAGAGATTTGGTAGACTGGAAGAGAACCAAGAGGGATTGCTGCGCCAAAAAAAACTGGAGAAGAGAGTATTAAGGAAAAGAGAATTAACAACTTCAAGGGCCTTGGAGATATTAAGAAGAATGTGGATTGAAAAAAGTCCATTGGATTTGACAATTTAAGATGATCATTGATGATAATAATAATAGTTAGCATTTATATAGCATCTAATGTGTGCCCAGTCAGTGTGCTGTATTTTACAAGTATTATTTCAGATAATCCTCAAAATAACCCTGGGAAGTAGAGCTATTGTTATCTTAATTTTTTATAAGTAAGGAAATTAAGGTAAACAGAGACCAAATGATTTCCCCAAGGTTTCATAGCTAGTAAGTGTCTGATTTTATAGTAGATTCATTGGAAAGATGAAATTGGAAGCCAGGTTGAAAGGCATTAAAAAGTGACAGGAGAGAAATTGGCAATACCTATTTACATCCTTCCCAAGGAGTTTAGCCCCATAAGGCAGAAATAGGATGATGACAGGGTTTGAAGGATCAAGTGAGGGCTTTTCGGAGATGAGGATGACATAGGCATGTTTGTATGTCATAGAGAAGGAGTCAGTAAACAGTGAGAGATTGAAGGTAAATGATAGAGCAGGTATGAAAGAGGGTGCACAGTTGGAGAAGATAGAATGGAATGGGATCTCTTGTGCAGATAAAAAAGGTAGCCTTGGTAAGGAATAAGGCCACCTCTTCATGTGAGATATAGGTGAAAGAAAAGGTAGTGGCAGAAGGCATCTGAGTGACATGAAATGAGGAAAAGGGGGAAAAAAGGGAACTCCCAGCAAATGGCCTCATTTTTTTCTGTAAAATATGAGGCAAAGTTCTCAGCTGAGAGAGTGGAGGGAGGGGAGCAGCAGCAAGGAACCATGGGAGATGAAAGGAAGGAATTTGGGCAAAAAGTAAAGGGCCAGAGTGGAGAGATAAAAGTTTGATGGAATGCAGAAAACAGGATGTACAGGAGAGAATCTTGGAATCCTGAGGAAGGTTTCTGAGATGGTGAACTGTCAACTAGGGGGGAGTGAGGAGGCTGTGGAGATGTACACAGCTTCTGAACTTGGCTCTCTCCTCAGTCCAGTGGGAGATCTGTCCTACTCTCCTACTTTGGTTCCCATTGTTCTTGTATGATCCTAGACAGCGAGTTGACATTTATTGATGCCTAAGAGAAGATAATACCAGTGAAATTGACCTGAATTTCTTAGTTACCTCTGTAAGCTCAGACTGCAGACTGTGGTGACTAGGTCATTCCTGGCACCAGCCTCCTGATCCAGCAACTAGCTCTGAACTTTCACCAAAGACATTTTGGATGGCCTCAGACTAGGGCAGTTAAACAGGAAGGTGGGAAATTTAGGGAGAGAGGGAGATAGTGTAGCTCTAACAGTATTGGAGACTGAAGCAACCTTTTGCAGGTCAGTGGGTCTGGGATAGGTAGAGCCTTATTAGTTATAGGGAAACTCCTAGCCCTCCATCCTTACCCAATCCTTGAGATCTAGTGGTCAGATTGTGTTTCTAAGAGTCTCAGGGCTGAGAGTAGCCATCTTGCTCTCTGTGCCTGGGAGAAGTCATCACCAACAGACTTGGGGTTCACCAATCTCATTTACCAGTCAAAATACAATCTTACAGAGAGTAGGATAGTAAATAGATAAGGAAGAGTAGAAAAAATTGGCTTGCAACAGTGTGGGCACAGTTAAGGTAGTATAATATACATTTGTGGGACCACATCAGAACAGTTATGTATTTTTTCCATTTTTGTTGAGATACATATATGTAGGAAAAAAAGGGGAAATAGTGGTGATCATCCAAGGTTGAAGCTTGGCAGAGCACAATCTGCAATATGGTAAAGGGACCAGGAACTTAATAGAAAAGGACAAACTGTTTCACCAAGGGATCAAGATGGGTAAAAGGAATGAGTGATTAGTGAAGGGGAAATGACCTGGGAAAGAATTGAGGGTTTGGAGATCACTGTGTTGGACAGTGTAGGGGTTTTTGAGGGAAGGTGGAAAGCCAGAAGATTATGGTCAAATAATAAGGGGATTTCAGAATTCTTGAAAATGGAGGTGATGCCTTTGTGGGTGATAGCAAGATCAAGTATATGACCATCTTTGTGTGTGGCTGAGAGAGGGTAGAGAAGCAGGTTGAGGAACTGAGTGATTAGGATGTTTAAGGGAGAATATGTATGTTGAAGTCCTTTAAGGAGAGAACAATTGTGAGTAATACTGAATTTATTGAGGAAGGAAGAGGAGTGACTTGGAGGTTTATAGATAACAGCTACCAGAATTTTGAAATTACATGAACATCAAAGGAGAAGTTACTGAGTGATGGAGATGGGGGGGGGGCAGGATCCTAAAGTATTAGAGAGAAAGGATTATTCTAATTTTCTTTCCTGAATCCTTGAGCCAAGAAGAAGGAATGAGGGGATGGCCAGGGAGGCTGCGTCATCATATTTTAGTGATTTCTAGAAGATGAAAACTGTCTGAGAGGAAAAGATTTAGGATGAGAGAATTTCGTCGCCTATGGAAAAGGCATCTCAGAAGGGGTGAATTGTATTTGGTTGGAATTCTGGGGTGGGAAGGTTTTTTTTTTTTTAAACATTTGTTAATATTTATTTTTTAGAAAAGTTAACATGGTTACCTAATTCATGCTCTTACTTTCCCCTTCACCCCCTGAGCTCCACCCCCCCACCCCCATGGCTAATGTGCATTTCCACTGGTTTTAACATGAGTCATTGATCAAGACCTATTTCCAAATTGTTGATAGTTGCTTTGATGTGGTAGTTTTGAGTCTACATCCCCAATCATGTCCTCCTCAACCCATGTTTTCAAGCAGTTGTTTTTCTTCTGTTTCCACTCCTGTAGTACTTCCTCTGAATGTGGGTAGTGATCCTTTCCCTATGTCCCTCAGAATTGTCCTGGGTCATTGCATTGCTGCTAGTACAGAAGTCCATTACATTCTATTTTACCACAGTGTATTGGTCTCTGTGTACAATGTTCTTCTGGCTCTGCTCCTTTCACTCTGCATCAATTCCTAGAGGTCATTCCAGTTCACATGGAATTCCTCCAGTTTATTATTCCTTTGAGCACAATAGTATTCCATCACCAGCATATATCACAATTTGTTCAGCCATTTGGGGTGGGAAGGTTTAAGGAGAGATGGGAATAAGGTATTAGGAGGTAGTAGATGGGGGATGCAGTTTGGATGATGATCCACTGGTATTCTGAATTGCTAGATATGTAGGATATGATGTTACAAAAGATACATTACATGGGGCAGCTGGGTAGCTCAGTGGATTGAGAGCCAGGCCTAGAGACGGGAGGTCCTAGGTTCAAATGTGCCTCAGACACTTCCCAACTGTGTGACCCTGGGCAAGTCACTTGACCCCCATTGCCTACCCTTACCACTCTTCCACCTATAAGTCAATGCACAGAAGTTAAGGGTTTAAAATTTAAAAAAAAAAAAAGATACATTACAATTTATGAAGCAAGATTTAAAGAAATTCATCCCCTGTCCTGGTAGAGTTTATAATCTAGTTGGTGAAATATTTTCACAGACTACTAATGATGCAACAATGTGGCATATACTGTTTATTAAATCTGATTTTTTTCTCAGTTTTCATCCTTTCTACAGTTGTTGTTTTTTTTTTTAACATATCCAACCAACTCCTTCTCTTGGATTTTCTTTTTGCTTAGCTTCTGCAACTCTATTCTCTCCTGATTTCTTTTATTTTCTTGTCCCATGCTTTTTTGGTTTTCTTTGCTAGATCTTTTGTCTGCCTACTGTCCCTTAATTATAGGTGATCCTCTAAATTGATGGAGGAAGGATCACTTCTAGGTGAGTCCTTTTAAAACCTCTTCTTCCTTTTCTTGGTATCTTCTCCCTTTTCTCAGCCACTCTTATGGATTCATAGCACATTACTACTAAATCTATATATCTTGCAGTAATTCTACTATTTGGAGCTCCATTCCCATATTGTCAGTTGCCTTTTGAGTCTCCCTTAGTGTCCCTTTGTCATCTGAAACAGAACTCTTGATTTTCCTCCTCTACTTCTACCTTAAGCCTTACTGCCCCCAAGCTTTCCTATTTTTTTTGTTGTTGTTGTTGAAGGTACTAATATTCTCCTCCCAATCACTCAGATTCAAATTGATGAGGGCATCCTTTATTCTTTCCCTAATCATATATATAT
>NW_025373878.1:0-1660 GCF_016433145.1 Gracilinanus agilis
CATTAATGCATTGCTGGTGGAGTTGTGAACTGATGCAGCCATTCTGGCTGGCAATTTGGAATCATGCTCAAAGGGCTATAAAAGAATGCCTGCTCTTTGACCCAGCCATACCATTGTTGGGTTTGTACCCCAAAGAGATCATAGATAAACAGACTTGTATGAAAATATTTATAGCTGCGCTTTTTGTGGTGGCAAAAAACTGGAAAAGGAGGGTATGTCCTTCAATTGGGGAATGGCTGAACAAACTGTGGTACATGCGGGTGATGGAATACTATTGTGCTAAAAGGAATAATAAACTGGAGAGACCTCCAGGAACTGATGCAGAGCGAAAGGAGCAGAGCCAAAAGAACACTGTACACAGAGACTGATATACTGTGGTAAAATTGAATGTAATGGGCTTCTGTACCAGCAGCAGTGCAATGACCCAGGACAATTCTGAGGGATTTATGGTAAAGAATGTTACCCACATTCAGAGGAAGGACTGCAGGAGAGGAAACATATAAGAAAAGCAACTGCTTGAACGCATGGGTCAGGGCGGACATGATTGAGGGTGTGGACTCGAAACTACCACACCAATGCAACCACCAACAATTGGGAAATTGGTCTTGATCAAGGACACATGACAAAACCAGTGGAAATGTGCGTCGGCCATGGGTGGGGGGGAGTGTGGGGGGTGAAGGGGAAAGTAGGAGCATGAAACATGTAACCATGTTAAAAATGATTATTAATAAATGTTAAAAAATTTAAAAAAACCATTCAATAAAAAAAGAGACAATATTTCTTATTTTAAAACTAATTTATTAATCAGCTGCTCAAAAAAATCTATACTAGCCAGTGGTTTTCCTCCAGAGTCCAAATGGAAGCCACAGAGCAGGCAGCTGGGCAAGAACCATTGCAGCCAGCAAAGAGCTGGGCCAAATGAGAGCTCCTAGGAAAGAGCTGGGCCAGAGAACCACAAGAAAAGAGGAACAAAAAAGGGATGGAGAACATCTTGGCTTATATACTACTTTTGACCTCATCATCCAGTTCTTCCTCTGGACATTCTGATTGGTAAATAGTTCCTGAGGAGGTGGGATCAGAGACCTTAACTCTTCTCTCATTACTTTATCACAGGAAGAGGCAAGTCTCCAGAGGACACCAAGAAAAGCCCCTTCCTCTCTGCCCAGTGACTGAATCAACAAGGCTGCTTAATACGTTACTGCTTGCTGACAATTTAATCCTTCAAATGGGTCAGTCAGTCAAGTGGCTGCCCTTCAACAAAAGGGAGCAACCAACCCAGTTTTACAGCCTGGGGAAGAAACTGTAACCTCAGCTTAGAAGTCTTTTCTTGAGGAGAGGGTTAAGGGGAAAAATTATTTCACAGAAAATATCACAATTCAATATTAATTTTCTACAGTAGGCTATAATTCCCTCCTGTTACTCTTTCTCTAAGAAGAGTAGAGTGGCTAGCCTCTGACTCTAACTTCTTGCTCCTTTCTGGCAGAAATCAAAGTCTCTTTCCGAGAATGGTGGGTGGAGAAGACTATAAAGATTTTAATGTTTCCTAGAGATTCATACTTTCCTGCAAGGCACATCTAGATAGACCCATGTAGATATACACAACCTATGTAGATAACACACACACACACACACACACACACACACACACACACACACACAC
>NW_025373879.1:0-2598 GCF_016433145.1 Gracilinanus agilis
TATATATATATATATATATATATATATCCAAGATAAATAGAAAGCAATCTTAGGGGGGAAGAGACATAGAAGAGCTCGATTTTGAACCCAGGCTCTTTGACTCCAAAGCAAGTTTGCATTGCACTGTACCATAAAGCATTGCCAAAGATGACAGAGTCTTGAGTAATCAACAAAAACCAGAGCAGTGCAGCTAGTCATTCCATTACTGCTTCCCATTAAAAGCAAGGGATTCTGTGAAGAAAGGCAGATGTGTGAAGTGAATATCTACTTAAGATGTTGGTGTCTGAGAATGGGATTTAAATGTCTGAACCACAGCTTAAAATAAAGAAATCATAGGCACATAACCAGAGATGGTGTATACTTAACAATGCCTTGTGGAAATGTACTATCTGGAGTCTTGCAAATCTAATCCACCAGAATTTTCATCTGAAAAGGAAAGGAAGAAGAAGAAAACTCTCTGTATATCTATCATCCTTGGTATAGTAGAGACAGAGGTGAGCTAGAGTCAGCTCCTTTTGGGGAATCTGTTAATTTTTTTTTTTCTAAACCCTTACCTTCTGTCTTAATATTGATTCTAAGACAGAAGAGTGGCAAGGGTTAGGCAAGGGGGGTTAAGTGATTTGCCCAGAGTTACACAGCTAGGAAATATCTGAGATCAGATTTGAACCCAAGTCCTCCTGATTCCAGACTTAGCACTCTTTCCACAAGTGCTACCTCTTTGCCCCCAAGGCTTCTCTTTTTCCAGGTTAAATATCCACAATTTATTTACTCCTGAATATATTTCCAAAACTTTCACCATTCTGATCACTCTTCAATGAGAATATTCCAATTTATCAATCTATTTTAAAGACCTGTGATTTCACTGGAATTGGAATTACTTCAATGAACACACATAGCTCTCTCCTTTCCCATAACTTAGTAAATAGTTTAGTGACTCAGAGCTTATGATTCACCTTTGAGCACATGGTTAATAAGTGTCAGAAGTAAGAGCTGAATCCATGTCTTCCTGACAAGTCCAGCACGCTATCTACTATACCATGCTGTATTTATCTCCCTTAATACGTCATGACTGGAAGTGATTATGATGCTTTAGCTCTGGTCTGACCAGGCAGAATGAAATTTGAACTATTACTTTCCATGATCTTGTGTGATCATTCTGTTGATGTTGTCTAATATAACTTCAGCTTTATTAGCTTCCATGTCATTGTTGATACATACTGAATTTGTCAATAGCCTCCAAAGAGCCAGATTATGACCCATTTATGCCCCCATGTGACTGTGTGGGAAACTCAACAGAACAAGAGTGCTTTGAGGAAAGTTAATCTTGGGTTCATGGAAATAGTCGAATAGTTCTAGTCAAGTTCAGAAGTGATCTTCCTGCCAAAGCCATTGGAGCCAGGATCAGAGTGATACTATCTCCATCAAGGATCTAGAATACGAAAAATGACTAAATAAAATCACATATTGTTTTGCAAATGTAAAAAAAGAAATCATCCTGTGTGGCTTTTGTCTATAACTTCTCAAAAGATATACCCATCTAGCTCACCAAAGTGTAAGAGGGAAAAATTAGACACACACACACACACACACACACACACACACACACACACACACATATATATGTCTTGAGTGTTGTGATAAGTTCTAAATGCCACATTTTAGGAAGAATTGAAGAATGCCCTCCATGGGAGGGCAGCTTCATGTGAAGGTCTTCAAGATTAGCTATAGAAACTGGTGACCATGTCACCAGGAGAAGAGACAATTTAAATAAATTCCAGTGGTTTCCTAGTACCTCCAAGATTAAATATAAAATATTCTGTTTAGCATTCAAAGCCCTTCATGATTTAGCCTCCTCATACCTTTTCAATCTTTCAGCCTTACTCCCCTCCACATACTTTCTTTTTAAATTATTTTTTTCAGTTACATGTAGGAACAATTTTTGACAATTGTTTTCTGATATTTTAGGATTCAGATTTTCCTCTCTCCCTCCCTTCCCCTCCGCCTCCCCAAGGCAGTAAGTAAATAGTCTGATATTGGTTATACCAATGCTTTCATGAAATACATATTTCTATATTGCTTGTTTTTACAGAAGATACATATAATACATACAATAAAAAATTCATGTAGGAAATAAAGTAGATTATTACATGCTTTGATTTGCAGTCAGGCTCCTAACAGTTCCTTCTTTGGCTATGGATAGCATTTTTCATAATGAGTCTTATGATTATCTTGGAAACTTGCTTTGCTGATAATGGTTTAGTCCCTTACAGTCAATCAATACAAAATATTATAATATTTCTGTTATTCTATACATTGTCCTTTTGGTTCTGTTCATTTCACTTTCCATCAGTTCATTTAAATCTTTCCAGGTTTTTCTGAACCCACCCTGTTCATCATTTCTCATGGTGCAATTTTATTCCATTACAATCATATATCACAATTTGTTCATCCATTCCCTTAGTGATAGACAATCCCTCCACGTCCTTTTGATCCAGTGACTCTGGCTTCTGGGCTGTTCCAGGAAAAAGAATTTCTCTTTCTTTCTTTCTTTCTTTCTTTCTTTCTTTCTTTCTTTCTTTCTTTCTTTCTTTCTTTCTT
>NW_025373880.1:0-4800 GCF_016433145.1 Gracilinanus agilis
CTCTAGCCCCCGGTACACCCCACCCGCCTTAGACAGCTACGCCCCTTCTCGGGCCCCTGCAGGCCCCGCCCCCAGCTTCTGCCCCGGTCTCCGCACCTGAGGGGGCGGGGCCTGGCCTGTCTGTCCTTAGGAACCAGATCTGGGGGAGGGGATCCAGAAGTGGAGAAGGGAGAGAGGAGGGGCAGGCAGACACGGACGCCGGCACTACGATGGTCACGCTCACATTCATTCACAATCACTCTCACCCGCTGCGGGGGGGGGGGTGGAAAGAGAGGAGGTGGATTCTGGGCAAATGGAGTCTCGTCCCATGAACCCATCGCAGCCCTGAATCTTCTGGGAATTGTAGTCCAGAGGACATAGCCGACCTATCTTGCCCTGTAGCCTCTGGTTCCTTTATTTTTCTGAAGAGGACCAGTTTGACTTGCTCCTGGATTGGATCTCAGTGAGTCAGAGCTGCACAGTCATCAGCCTCTCTCAGAGTCATTGAAGTCCCGTGGAAGAACAAAAGTCAGGACTCCTGGCGATTGCCCGGGATGCTGTAACCTTGGTGTCTAACCCAGCTTGAAGCAACCCAAGTACCTTCTTGTGCTGCTTCCTTGACTGTTGGAACATCTTGTTCTTATTAGCCTATTACTTCCCCCACCCCCACCCCCCAAGTCTTCACATGCTTGAGGCAGACATCCCTCTAACTCGCATTAGTGTGGAGACTTTTTCACTGCCCATGGTAGGCACAAAATGAATAATTTCTTTGTATTTTAGGGTAGCACATCTCTTTTTGGACAGGGAAGTAATGGTGAAGTACTGTCAAAGCTAGCTCAGTGTTTGAGAAGCTTTTCAGGAAAGCCGTATACATACACATATATACACACATACTTGGGTTAGACACTCCCTCCCCCCCCCAACTCACAAAAAAAGAAGAGCTGATATAAATATTTTTGAACAAACAGGTCCTTTTCCTTTTTTTTCCCCCCTTTTATCTCTTTGGGATATAAACCTAGTAGTGATATTGCTGGGTCAAAGGGTATGCAAAGTTTTATAGCCCTTTGGGCTTAGTTCTAAATTGCCCTCTAAAATGGCTGAATCAATTCATAAGGCCACCAGTGCATTAGTGTTTCAGTTTTCCCATAACTCTTCCAACACTGTCATTTTCCTTTTCTGTCATATTAGCCAATCTGATGGGTATAGGATGGTACCACAGAGTTGTTTTAACTTGCATTTCTCTAATCAATAGCGATTTAAAGGATGTTTTTATGTCTATAGATTTCTTTAATTACTTCATCTAAAAACTGCATATTTGTATCCTTTGACCATTTATCAATTGTGGAACAATTTATATTCTTATTCATTTGACTAAGTTCTCCATATAGTTGAGAAATGAGGCATTCATTAGAGAAACTTCCTCTAAAATTTTTTTCACAGTTATGATTATATATTCCCTTCCATCCTATCTTCCCTTTTTATCCTATTCCCTCTCTCCTATCATCTTGTCCATCCTCAGAAGTGTTTTGCTTCTGACCACCACCTCCCTCAATCTGCCCTCCCTTCTATCAGTCTCCCACAATTCTCTAATCTCCTTCCCTTCCTATTTTCCTGTAGGGTAAGATAAATTTCTATATTCAAGTGAGTGTGATACTCCCTCTGAGCCTATTCTGATAAGAATAAGCACCCCACCCAAAACCATCCCTACACCTTCCCCATTCACTGTAAAAGCTCTTTTGCAACCCTTTTATATGAGGTAATTTACCCTATTTTACCTCTTCCTTCCTCCTCCCCCCTGCTTTCTTTTTCCTCATCCCTTATTTTTATCTTTTTTTTTTTAGATAGTAACCCATCATATTCAACTCACACCAATGCCCTCTGATATTATTTGATTTTTAAAATCCTTTTTGAGCTGTTCTAGAGATTATTGAGCCTGAGACCACATTTTTCTTTGAGGTTATGCATGTAATAGTTTTGACTTTTTTTTTGTCATCTTCTGAGTTTGTGTTTTTTATCTTCCCTATCACCAAAGTAACTTTCTATAATCAGGTCCTTTTTTTTGTTTGTTTGCTCATTTTCCCAGTCTATTTCTTAATTTTTCACTTTAAAAACTATTAAAGTTAGCCTTTGCTCCTTGGGTGGAGAGGGCCCTGTGTTAAACTTCAGGTTTTTTGTGCAGCTAATTTCAATTAGTTCTTGGCGCATATAAGGTTTCAGAGGGAAAATGTGTTTATGACTATATTGACTTTTGCTTTTGCCTATAAACAACCACAAGCACTCTCTTTCCCCTCTTGGAACTGTGACCAGGGTACCTGTTCCCCTGTGGCAGAATCTTCAAGTGTGCTAGTGCTCTTCCTCACCTGGTGACTTTAACATAGATATGTCTATGAGCAATGCATCAGAGTCCTATATCTAGTGCTAGCAAAGGCATCCTTGTTATCTCCTTCTGGCCAGTTGTTCAATTCCCTTACTGTCTGGAGTATCTCTCTTGTTGCTGCCTTTTAGAATTGGGTCTCCTTATTTCACCCCAGTTAGAAGTGCAGGGCCTGTCCTCAGGCCTGATTCCATTATTGTTGAGCACAGGGACATTGACCTGCTTTATTTTCAACCTATAAGAGTTCACCCTCCTTATGTATTCAGGTAGATCCTAAATCCTGGGGGTTCACCATATAGATGCTGCCAATGAGTGGCTAAGCACAAAGTCACAGCTCAAACTCCTAAGTTCAAGAGATCCATCTGAAAAAAGAAATGTACCTCCAAAAGGAGATATGTGGATAGAAAAGGACCCAGATGGATTGGTGAGGAAAACCTACTTAGGGACCTTTCCAGAGCCAGTGAAGTGCAAACCCTTTGAGACCATATGAAAACACAAGTTTATTTTGTTTATTAAGGTTAGTTAAGATCCAATATATCCCTGACTTTACAGAACTCTCTCCACTCACTTTCTACACTCCTCTCATGAGAAAACTCTTCTGATCATCTTAAACCCTTCTTATCAGCTCCCTGATCTTTCTAAACCCAAAAACCATCTGACTAACTTTCTAGACTAAGAATCCTAGATTGTTAATCAACTAAACTTAATTGTCCCTAAAAGGGATAGTGAGAATGGACTCACAAGTGGACTGAGTTCTTCCCCAAGGCTGGGGTTGGCTTCTTGGGTTAAAAAACCCCAAAATCACAGATGTTAAACCCTTTGGTTTACCTTAGCCAAATTGCCACAGCCAAATTGTCCACAGCACTGCAGGAAAACCCAGATCTCCTCCTAGGTATTTTCCAAGCCCAAATCCTCCAAGTTTCTCCATGAAACTAGTTAGTTTATAGGAGCTGATGGAGTAGCTGTTCTCCCTTCCAGCTCAGAGACAGGACAGTTGTGTATTATTAGTTAATTCAGTTAACTCCCCCAAACTCTCCTCTGCAGTGCTTTCTCCTTCTAGAATCTTTTCTCAGAGTTGTGAATTGATCCAACCATTCTGGATCACAATTTGGAACTATGCTCAAAGGGTTTTAAAAGGCTATCTGCCTTTCGATCCAGCCATAGCACTGCTTGGTTTATACCAAAGAGATAATAAGGAAAAAGACTTGTACAAAAATATTTATAGCCACGCTCTTTGTGGTTGCAAAAAATTGGAAAATGAAAGAATGTCCTTCAATTGGGGAATGGCTGAAAAAATTGTGGTATCTGTTGGTGATGGAATACTATTGTGCTCAAAGGAATAAAGAACTGGAGGAATTCCATGTGAACTGGAATGACCTCCAGGAACTGATGCAGAGTGAAAGGAGCAGAACTAGGAGAACATTATACACAGAGCCTGATACACTGTGGTACAATTGAACATAACGGACTTCTCTACTACCAGCAATGCAAGAATCCAGAGCAAGGATAAAGGACTTATGAGAAAGAAAACTAGCCACATTCAGAGGAAGAACTGTGGGAGGAGAAACATAGAGGAAAAACAACTGCTTGAACACATGGGCTGATGGGGATATTATTGGGGATGAAGACACTAAATGATAACTCTAGCCCAACTATCAATAATTTGGAATTAGGGTTTAATCAATGATACATATAAAACCCAGTGGAATTGTGTGTTGGCTAAGGGAGGTTAGGGGGTTTGGGGAGAGGGAAAGAACATGAAACATGTAAATATGGGAATATATTCAAAATTAAAATTAAGATTAAAAAATAGAGAAAAAAATATAATCTTTTCCCAGGGTTCATGGCTAAATTCTCCTCTCCCCTTTTAGAGACAACTTTTGCATTTTCCCTTATCCCTTATCCCTCTAAATTACACATCAGTCAGCCTCCCTAGTAGATGGGATTATAAATTCACAACACTGTGCCCCACAAGCAAGTTCATCTCCAAGAATTTAGTTATTTTTGAATTGGCTCAATTTGGGTGTATATAAGTAAAGTGAGCAGCAAATTTCTCAGCTGAGAGGATTGGAGTGTCATGGGAAATTTGAGGAGGGATGCAAAGTTTTAGCATAGTAGCTATGGTAAGTGGAAGAACAAATTTTTTGGAGAGGAGTAAAAAGATTGTCTTGAGGCAATGAGGGCTCAGTTGAGATTATGTAACAAATTTATAGTGAACACATTCAACATAGTTTCATGAGTCTCTCCAATTCTGTTTCATATGAATAGGAGCAAAGGGAGCTATTGACTTTTGATGAAACAGGATCTTTGATAGGATAAGGGAGAAAGGAACCTATGGTCTCCTCAGAGATAAATCTGGGACTGAATGTGCATAAAAAGGTTTAAAAGGATGATTTCTTGCTTTCTTCTCTCTCTCTCTCTCTCTCTCTCTCTCTCTCTCTCTCTCT
>NW_025373881.1:0-4481 GCF_016433145.1 Gracilinanus agilis
TATATATATATATATGAGAGAGAGAGTTCTATGGTTCAGTGGATAGAGTGCCAGGCCTAGAGACAAGAAGCCCTGGGTTCATATCTGGCCTCAGATTCTTCCTAACTGTGTGATCCTAGACAAATCATTTAACCTTATTTGCCTCAATGTCCTCGCCTTCAAAATGAGCTGGAGAAGAAAATGGCAAACTACTTTAATATCCTTGTCCAGAAAACTCCAATGGAGTCATAGAGTTGGACACAACTGAACAACTTAATTAATTAACTAATTAAGAAAAAAGAAAGAAGGGAGGAGGGAGAGAGAGAGAGCGCTAGATGGCTCAGTGGATTAAAAGCCAGACCTAGAGATGGGAGATCCTGGGTTCAAATGGCCTTAGACACTTCCTAGCTGTGTGACTCTGGGCAAGACTCTTAACCCATATGCCTAGCCCTTACAGCTCTTTGCCTTGGAACCTATACTTAGTATTGATTCTAAAGTAGAAGGTCAGAGTTTTAAAAAGACATCCTTGCAATACAGGAGGTGAGGTGGGAAAACGGGATCTTCTCCCTAAAGGGAGGAGCTGTTTGCTCCTGGTTCTTGTGTTTGCAGATGGTGCCAGGTTTACCCAGCCAGGAGCTCATGCCATGCCTGAAATCCTCTCAACAGACTGTCTATCACACACAAACAATATACCCAGCCAAGCCCCAAAGCCTGGCGGCTGCCAGAATAGGGAGCTGGCCCAGAGTGGGTGGTGGGGCTGGTGCACTGCCTGCCAGGCGATGTACCCATCTGAAGGCTGGAATGGCTGCCTTTCCCCTGAGGCACAAGGGGAAGAAGGCCAGCTTCAGGAACACTTGCCTTACCTTGCCTTGCCTTGCCTTGCCTTATAGCCCCAAAGTAACAAGGAGAGCTCATTCTTGGAAGCAAGAGGCTCTTCTTCACATAGCCCACTTTACTTTTTGGGTTTCTCTTCTCTCCTTCAGGAGAAGCCATTGATCCAGGTCTAGAAGGAACCTTAGAGGCATCTAGTCCAATCCTCTCATTTTATAGCTAAGGAAACGGAGCCATAAGGAAGTGAAGTGATTTGCCCAAGCACAAAGAGGTAGTCAGTGTCATAAGAAGGATTTAAACCCAGGTGAGAGGCAGCCGTGGCCCAGGAGTCAGAGAACTGGGCCTCTTCCTGAGGTCAACGCAGGAAGACCTGAGTTGAAATCCA
Source organism: Gracilinanus agilis (assembly GCF_016433145.1). NCBI lineage: Eukaryota > Metazoa > Chordata > Mammalia > Didelphimorphia > Didelphidae > Gracilinanus > Gracilinanus agilis. Next base: position 1,196 of record NW_025373881.1, read on the forward strand.
GCCTTAGATACCTCCTAGCTGTGTGACTTTGGGCAAGTCACTTAACCTCTGTATGCCTAGGAGACAGCTAAGAGGCTCAGTGGACAGAGTGCTGAGATATAGAATCAAGAAGACCTGAGTTCAGTGGAATATTCCTCAAAATGATGAATAGCATCTATCTAAAACCATCAGCAAGCATTATCTGTAAAAGGGATGAGCTAGAAGCTCTCCCAATAGGATCAGGGGTAAAGCAAAGATCCCTGTGATCACCACTACTATTCAATATTGTACTAGAAATGCTGGCTATAGCAATAAGAGAAGAACTGAAGGAATTAGACTAGGCAATGAGGAAATAAAATGATTATTCTTTGGAGAAGATTTGATGGTATGTCCAGAGAATCCATCAAAAAAAAAAAAAACAAATTGAAAAATCTACAACTAAGTTGTAGAATAATACAAGCAAAGTTTCAGAATGTAAAATAAACCCACAGAAATCATCGGCATTTCTCTATGCTACCAATAAAGCCCAAGAGCAAGAAGACCTAAGTTCAAATCTGGCCTCAGATACTTCTTAGCTGTGTGACCCTGGGCAGATCACTTAACCTCTGATTGCTCAATAAAAGGAGAAGGAAATGGCAAATCACTCTAGAATCCTTGTCAAGAAACCTCATCAATAGCCTTGGTTCATGGGGCCATGAAGAGTCCAACATGGTCTTCCCATTGTCTTCTGCTTCTCCCAACTAGTCAGTGCACTACTTCTGCTCAGATCATATATTTTACTAGAAATCATCAATGGGAGAAACATTAAAATAGCTAGATTTCAATGACTTAGATGCTAATGACCCTCATTTCAAAGCTATAATGAATTCACTTAATATCTTCTCCTTCCAATTTCTTTGGAGTCCCTGCTCATGGTGGCCCATCCTAAAACCATTCTGCCTACAATTTAGGTGCTGTCATTTATTGCAATGGTACCATGGGAAGGTTGGGAGGAAGAGGGCTTTCCATGTGCCCTTTGGGATTCCCATAGATGAAAGATCCAGCCACAAGAGTCAGAGACCTGGACCTTCAAGGGGACTTGCTATGGGGTTCCTACAAATTTTTAGTACCTCTCTCAACCACAGTTTCCTCAGTGGTACAAAGAAGAAAAGAATCTTCCCTATCCCTGCACACTCCAGTGCTTCAAGAATCAGTTTGCATGGGGTAGCCAAGGTGCATAGTGGTTAGAGCCAGGAGGACCTGAGTTTAAATTGGACTGCAGACACTTCCTGGCTGTGTCACTCTAGTCAAGTCACTTAACCCTACATGTCTAGTCCATTCTTCTCTTTTTTTTTCCTTAAAAAATGACAAAAAAACAAACAAACAACAAAAAAAAACAACAGTTTGCATTTACATGGGGCCATATGGTTTACCAGACACTTTCTTCTCAACAAACTCATTGAGCAGGTGGTATAGGCATCATTATCCCCATTTTATAGCTGAGAAGCCTGAGGCTCAAGGAAGCTTTCCTGAAGGCAGAAGGCTAATAAGTGGTTTCTGCCCCTAGGCTTGTTCCTGACTTTCTAGACTTCAAAACCATGCCTCTATGCCTGGATCTTCCCTCCAGCTCCTGGAGGAAGTCTGCTGTCTTCTTAGACTCAAACCCAGAAATCCCACCTTTCCTCCTACTGATGCCAGGGGAGACCCAGATCTTTGCCTGGCATCAGTTCTCTCAAATGGGGCAGCAAAAAAGCCCACTAGCCCAAGATTTGTTTTTTGTTTTTTTTTTAAACTCTTGCCTTTTTTTAAAAACTCTTCTGTAACCTTTTTAAAAACCTTATATTTGGTAAAAGTTAGTATTGATTCTAAGCCAGAGGAGCAGTAAGGGCTAGGCAACTGGGGTTAACTGACTTACCCAGAAGTGTCTGAGAACAGATTGGAACCCAAGTCCTCCTGAGTCCAGGCCCAGTACTCAAATCACTGTACTCCCGTGCTACCCCTGGCTGATATTTAATAATCAAACTTTCCTGAAAAAAAAAAAAAAGCTGCCTAGGTGATTCAGAAGATTGAGAACCAGGCCTAGAGACAAGAGGTCCTGGGTTCAAATGTGACTTCAGACCCTTCCTAGCTGTGTGACCCTGGATGAGTCACTTAACCCCCATTGCCTAGCCCTTACCACTTTTCTTCCTTAGAGCCATAGCACTGATTCTAAGACGGAAGGTTGGGGTTTAAACTAACAACAAAAGAGCTGGCCAGTTTACTGAAGCCACTTAAATCCTGGACTGCTTCTTCTCATGCCTCAGAGTCCCCAGAGCCACTACCAGAGAAGATATCTTGCATCCTTTCCCAAAGGGAACAGTAGATGAACTCACCCTGGGAAGGGTGGGGAAATCAGAAAGGTCTGCCTGTGCTAATGACTCTCATTTCAAAGCTATGATGAATTCACTTAATATCTTCTCCTTCCAATGTCTCTGGAGCCCCTGCTCGCCGTGGCCCATCCTGAAAGCCATTCTGCCTGCGATGCTTGGCAGACATTGCTAAGCAAATAACTAATAATAAGAAACCACTCCCTGTCTAGGGCCTTCCCTTCCCTTTCCTTGAAAGCTAACTGTCTCTGCAGGTCTTTAGAAGAAGGATAGGATTTAAGGGACCATCAGTTACTGAGTCAACAAGCAACATTTTTTTCTTTTTAAGACCCTCACCTTCTGTCTTCGAATCAATACTAAGCTAGAAGAGCTAGGCAATGGGGGTGAAGTGACTTGCCCAGGGTCACATAGCTAGGAAGTGTCTGAGGTCAGATTTGAACCCAGGACCTCTTGACTCCAGTCCTGACACTCTATCCACTGAGCTCCCTAGCTGCCCCTGTCCACAAGCATTTTTAAAGCATTTACTACCTTGCAGGAACTATGCTAATCAATGGATATAACAAGAAAGACAAAAATAGGGTCTGTGTCCTCAAAAATCTTATTGGAGAAAACAACGTGCAAAAAACAACATACACAGAAGAGAGATATGGTGTAAAGGGAAGATAAATATCAGTGTGAACCCAGGAAAGCCTCTTGCAGAGGTTGGGATTTGGGCTGAGCTCTGAAGGTAGCCAGGAGGTGGAGATGAGTAGTGAGAACATTCCAGGCATTGAGTCAGAAGATGGAATATCCAATGCAAGGAAGAGCTAGAAGGTAAAAGGTAAACTATCTTTCCATATCTAGGGCTATGCTTATTTGGCAAATTGTGCTTTTGACTTAAAAGCCTGGGAATGAGATGATGTTCTTTTTTTTTAAGAAGCCCTTTTAAATATATTTATTTAAATATATTAACTATATTAATG
>NW_025373882.1:0-6587 GCF_016433145.1 Gracilinanus agilis
ATATAATTATTTAATTATATCTTTATACTATTTACTTATTTTCCTATTGTATATTAATATTAATAATTAATTATTAGATAATTAATACTTAATCATCTGTATTTTGTAATATCAAGATTACAACATAACAAAATTTATATATAATCATTGTTAATTATATAGTTATGTTTTATACATATTTACATTATGTATTATTTATATATTTATATTATTTATTTTCATATTATATGTTAATATTAAAATCTATATTATGCAATATAAATATTATAATAAAACACAATTTATATATATTATTGTTAATTATATATTTGTATTATATATTTACATATGTTTCTTACCTTCTATCTAAGAATAGATACTAAGTATTGGTTCTAAGATAGAAGTGATAAGGGCTGGGCAATTAAGGCTAAGTGACTTGCCCAGGGTCCTACAGCTAGGAAGTGTCTGATTCTGGAATTGAACTCAAGATCTCCTATCTACCCAGCCTGACTCTTTCTACAGAGCCACCCAGCTGCCCCTCTTTTAATAGTCTTGCCTGGAATGCCTTTATAAGGGAAACATTTTAACTCTGGAACAGAGAAATTTAAATTGATTGGGTTGAGTTAAAGACTGGCCCAGAAAGTCTTATTCTGCCTAGAGTAAGCAACTCCCTCCCCCATATAATCAGCCTCATGACTCACAGACGACACATTATCTGAAATTCCATCATTGCAGAATTGTGGCTCTAGAGCTGTCAGGTACCTTGGAGGTCATCTAGTCCAAGCCTCTCCTTTTAAAGATGGGGAAACTGAGGCCCAGGGTGATTGGTCATGCAGGGAGTGCAATAGGGAGAGCAGATTTGAAATCTTTATCTTCTCCTTGAAGTTGTCATTTAAACAAGCAGCCCTGAGAGAGAAATTGTACTCAAGGCTTTAGTGTGAATTTCTTTAGGAGATCATTTTCCTCTTAGGGGCAACAACAAAGTGAGCATGAGGTGAGAGAAATCTGCGGAATGAGGTCACAGTCACCTAAATACAGGAGGGAGTGGTGAGCAGGGCTGAGGGACAATGGAAGAAACACTGTGACCTTCAAAATCCTGCCTAACTCCAGTGATCCAGCACCCTGGAGACCACCTTGGTTATCTCCAGCCTCTGGGATGCTTCTGATGTCAGGCTGTGCTCAGGCCATACTTCAGTGGTCCTTCGCTTTGAGTTCTCGAGACTTCCATGATGAGGAAGAAGAGAAAATGGAAAACTCACAACTTTGTCCTGAGCTGAAGCTGCCTCCTAAGTAATGAACTTCCTCCTAACCTTCCCCCTTGAGACCTTGAGGATCATGTAACTTCACATTTTCCATTTGATTGCTTTTTCCTTTACTACAAAGTATCGCTACCCATCAGTCACCTTTTGAAGTTAAGGGCAGGGTGTTGCAGCACATCCGTGCTTTTATAGGTTTCCTAATGACTTGCTTAATTATTTGCTTTCTTTGGGCCAGATTTGCTTTTGAAAGATGCTGGCAGCTTCAGTTCTGAAACAGGACCGGACAGCCTTGCCAGACCCAGAAGAGTTTCGGGATCTTCATTCCCCAGTTCCTCGACCCTAGGCAGACTTGAATTTAGATTTGTATTTGCATTTAATTTAGTCATTAGGTTGGTGGAGTACCTCCTCTCCTGGGAACTCAAGGTACAGGATATGAAACTAACCACAACCTTCTCTAGGGAAATGGATTGATCTTTAATCTTCATTGTCTCCTTTGCTGGGCTGAGTTTCAAATGAGAGTCCTTGAGTCTCTGCACTTTCCCCTCTTACACAGGACTAGAGAGTTTGGGTATAGAATATGCAGACCCTCCTCTTCATTCTGTTTATTATCCTTTTTTTTCCTACCACCAGAGTTTAGGAGTAAATCACAGATTGTTAACCTCTTTTTAAGAATGAGTGGAGAAAAAAAAATAGATTAAGCATTTGCTAATAAATGTGGCATAATTGGATTCAAGGAGAGAGATTTTAAAAAGTGACTTTTTGGAAATGCCTCAGACAATTCCACTTTCTTATGACATATTTATTTTGTAGTTAAATCAAGGATAGATAATCTCTAAGGTCCCTTTCTGTTTTCAATCTCATGATCCTAAATTAATGTGTTTAAATGTTACTATGGTTTCAAGCCTTCAGTGGAAAGTAATTCACAGGAGTTGCAGTTTTCAAACCCTGTCTAGGGCACTCAAATACCTTGTTCTAACTTGGATGGAAATGCAAAGGAGATAGAAATTCTCAGCTCAGTACCTGTTCTATTTAGAGGGTTTATAGGATTTGAACTTGAGACAGCTAGGTGGAATGGTGGATATAGCTCCAGATTTGGAGTCAAGAAGATTCATCTTCCAGAGTTCAAATTCAGCCTCAGACCCTTACTAGATATGTGATCCTGAGCAAGTCACTTAATCCTATTTGCCTCAGTTTCCTCATTTGTGAAATGAGTTGAAAAAGGAAATGGAAAACTGCTCCAAAATCTTTGCCAAGAAAACTTCAAATAGGATCATAAAGAGACCGATGTGACTGAAATGACTAAAGAGCAAAAAATTTGTAAGACAGGAGAAGTAACATGAAGGAATAGAAAGATAGCCTCTGCCACATACTACCTGTAAGATCCTAGGCAATTCAACTAACTTTTTAAATGTTTTAAGCCATTCATAAGACTAGTGGTTGTGGAGAAGGTGTTAAATTATATTGGTAAAGAGAGTTTCTTCAGCTGAGCTCCTTCTATCAAAAAAAATCACAACCTCAGGCTCCATCTATTTTTAACTCTATTTTATAAAGCAAGGAACTAAAGATCAAAACCAAAAGAAAAGAATAATTGTCTCTTCAGAGTCACTTCCTCCTTCATATAGTCAGCAAACATATATTAAGATCTTTTTGTGTGCAGAATATTATTCTAGGCAAAGAAGGGGTGGAGATAAAAATTTTAGATAAATAGGTATCCTGTTCTTCGGGAGTTAAGAGTTCCATAGTCCATGTTCCCATTATTCACCCTAACTTCCCTTTTTCTATTGAAGGAAGCAGCTTTCCATATCTTCCTTCTTCCTATACTAGAATGAGTGCTCCTTGAGAATAAAGACTATCTTCTTATTTTTTTATCTGTATTTCACCACTTAGAATACTACTCTGCTCATAAGAGCCATTTCAAAAAAATTACTTTCTGTCTCAGAATTAATACTCTCAGTTCTGAGACAGAAGAATGGTAAGGGCCAGTCAATGGGGGTCAAGTGACTTGTCCAGGGTCACAGAACAAGGAAATATTTGAGATCAGATTTGAACCCAATACCTCCCATCTCTAGTCCTGGCTTTCTATTCACTGAGCCATCTAGCTTCCTCCTAATTCCTTTCTCTTTACTCATGAATGCCAGCATAGTTTATATCTTCATCATGTTTTACCTAAATGGTCATAAAAACTCCTCATTGTTCTCTCTACTCCCAATGGTTCCTGCTCTCCAGACTATTCCCCACACGGCTGCCAAAACAATAATTCTAAAGTACCAGGATGATAGCACTACTCCCCTGCTCAAGAAACTTTACTGGTTCCTTATTGTTCTCAGGTTAAAATATAAACTCTTCAGTTTAGTATTTTATTTTTCCAGTAATATTTTATTATCTTTTTTCCCAATTACATGGAGAAATAATTTTTAACATTTGTTTTCTGACATTTTCCAATCCAAGTTTTCTCTCTCCTTCCTTCCCCTCTTTCCCCCTCCCCAAGATAAGTGATCTCAGTTTAGAATTTTAAACCTTTCACCATCTGGCTCAAAAATATCTTTCTAAACTTATTTACATTTCTAGCCCTCACGTATCCCCCATTCCAGCCAAACTGGCTTACTTGCCATTGCCTCTATGTGACATTTTATTTCCTGCTCCTGTGGTTTTGCCCAGGTTGTTATCCAGGGCTAAAATGCTCTCCCTCTGCCTTAAGGATCCCCTCTCTCTTCAAAGTGCAGCTTATGTGCCATCTCTTACATGAGACTTTTCTCAACTTGCACTCCCCAATCCCTTGATATTTCACTGATAGGAAGAAGCTAGGTGGCTCAGAAGAGAGAGCGTCAAGTCTAGAAATGGGAGGTTCTGGGTTCAAAAATGCCTACTGACACTTCCTAGCTGTGTGTCCCTGGGCAAGTCACTTAACCCTTATTGTCTAGTCTTTACCATTCTTCTGCCTTAAAATGGATACACAGTTTTGATATTGAGAGGGAAGGGTTAAAAAAATTACATTAAATATATTTCAAATATTTTATGTGTACTTATCTCACCTTCCACTCCTTTGAATAGACTTCCTTTACGGTAGATATGTGTCCTGTGAAAGCAAGCCTTTTTCCTACCTCTGACTCTGATTGTCTCTATGAGCTCAGAGACAAGAATCCTTCACCTCTTTGGGCCTCAGTTTTTCCAAATGTTAAACAAGAAGGTTTGATTAAATGATATTTGAAATCCCTTCCACCCCTAGAATTATGAGTCTATAACTATTTTTTTGTCTTTGTTTCCCCAGTTGCAAGCACAGGACCTGACAGAAAACATTTTGTAAGTGCTTCTTGAATTAAATTTATTCCCTGATCTATAAAATCAATGGAAATGAGAAAATGCATTGCTAAAAAAGTAAAACCTGACCTTTGTATCAAAAAAGAATTCCCCTTGTGTTTTTCCTTACTAACCCTATAGAAACTGACTCTGATGAAAGCAAATTTAAACTCCAATCCACTTTGCATAAAGATGTCCTACTCTATTTTCCCCTCTCACTGCTACTTTTGATGATGGAGGATGGGGAGGTCATTTTGGGGTGGGGGAGTGGTTAGGACCCATTCTTCATACCTAATTCCAATCAAAAACTGCTTTTCTCTTAAATGAGGAGAGGTCAATAAACCCTCAAATTTAATGTTTGTTTTATTAGGAACACTGTTACACTGTAAGAATAAATCTTATTTAAAGTTTGAATACTTTCTCCCTCTCCTTTTTCATTTTTCCTTCCTTTCCTTGCCTTTATTATTATGGTTGATACGGACTATTTTCTAGTTGAGTGACACCTAATAGACATCTACTGATCGTATCCAATTAAGAGCCATTATATTCTTTGGTTACTTTCTGCTTGGGAGTAGGCTTATTGATCTGGCAGGATTTTCCTCTGTAGAAACATAAATAACAGAGCACTTAATTCCACATTGAACCCATTTCTTTAAGACCTGGTAAAGAGGTCTGTTTAAGGAAGGAGGGGAGCAGAGGTGGGAGGGAGAAGAGATTGAGGAGCCCAGAAAGAGGGATGAAAGGCTACCTATCTATTACCCTTTTCCTGGAAGGAACAATTGGACTAAACTTGACCCTTTGATCCTATTGATTCAACCTGAGTCTTTTATTAAAAACTATTTTGACACAAGGGAAGTGTCAGATTGAGGAGGAAAATAAATGTGTGAATAGATCTAATATCAATAATGAAGGGGGGAAAAAGAGACACCCTGAGTATTTCAGTTAGAAGTTGTGCATTCCCATCTGATTTTCCATTTGCTGCTGATCATCTTTTCAGATGGAGAGAGCCAAAAGGTGACCAAGGCACAGGTACCTTTTGCTCTGAATATTTAATAGCCCCAAGTATCCCTTTTACACAGATCTGAATGCTGACTGAGGGTTTCTTCAGGATGAGTCCTCAGTTGACTGATGCATACAAAACACCTCTCGGAACAAAAGGCATTCAAGATTAGCAGAAGACAAGACAACCTACTTTAGTTTCTCTGCCTGGTACCTGGGCTATCAATGGAGATAAAACCCTGAGTGACAGGGAAGTCTAATACAGAATAACACGATTTATTGTTCTCCCATTGACGGTGGGAATAATGGCAAAGTTAACAAGTCATCGTAATGTCATGGGCGGCTGTGAAACCGGGAGAACTCAAGGACCAGAAAGTAACATGAAACAAGAAGGAAAATGAAGATAATATTGGGTTACAAGGCCATTCTCGAATTGTACTGAAACGCATCCCGGCCCCTTGGAGGGGGCATGTTTTTGACAATGAAGACAATAGGAAGAAACGGGCGACTGAAACAATATCACTATTTTCTTTTACTACAGGCTGTAATGTGAACTTCTTAGAAGACACCTTCTTTCACCACAGCTTTGTCACGGAGTCTATTTAGAGGCTGGAGACCAAAGTTGTATTCTTGCTGAGGGCCGCTCAGAAGCCAAGGAGCAAGCTTCTCCCAGCCAAGGCACTGACAACCTGCTTAAAAGGGTAGAATTGTTTACAAAGAGAAAGGAGCACAATGGGAGAGGGAGTGGGGGATGCTAAAGGAGAATGAGAAGTTGCAAAAAAAGAGAAAGGAGATAAAGAAGTAGCATACATAAAAGGGGCAAAGGGTTAGAGAGTGAGAGGAGATGAGGAGAAAGTTAACTCTGTGCCAGGCAGCTGCAAAGACAGGCAAAAACAGAGTATTTTCCTTCAAGAAGTTAGCATTCTAATAGTGGAGATGAAGCACTCTCTCTCTTTATCTCTCTCTCTCTCTCTCTCTCTCTCTCTCTCTCTCTCTCTTCCTCTCTCTCCCTCTCTCTTCCTCTCTCTCTCTTTCCCTCTCTCTCTCTTCCTC
>NW_025373883.1:0-6477 GCF_016433145.1 Gracilinanus agilis
AAGGAAGGAAGGAAGGAAGGAAGGAAGGAAGGAGGGAGCGAGGGAGGGAGGAAGGAAGAGAAGGAATAGAAGGAAGAGAGGGAGAAAGGGAGGGAGGGAGAGAAGGCATAGAAGGCATGGAAAGTTCAGAAACAAGCTGTTACAGTCACACAGGCTCTGGCCTGGGATGTGAGGAGAGTCAGAAGTTCTGGGTTCAGTCCCATCTCCCCCTCCCTTGCCATATGCTCTTAGCTCTTCTCTCTGGACCTCAGCTCCCTCATTTAAGTTGGGCTCAACCAGATGACCCTAGAGTCCCTTCCAGCTCTACCACCTGGTGATTCTATGAGAGGGCTCCTACCTGTTTGTTATGTAAAGCCTTGAGGGCTTGAGACATTTTCATTCTTTCCTCTGAACTGGAGAGGAAAGCACTAGTCAAAGGCCCATGTAGTCCCAGATTTTGGCAGCCCTGGCTCCCTTCTCTTCATTTCCCTTCTCTGTCCTCCATGTCCAGATTCATCTCTCCAGCCATGTCTTATGGCTCCGGCTTCCCAGAAGGACCCAAATGCATTTTGGAAATGCTATTTCTAAAAGCATCCCTCCAGCCCAGGCTTTTATGGAGTCTCCCAACCACCCTGAGAATAGAGGGATTTTCTTGAAAGAGGAGGAAACCTCACCTCTCCACTCAGCCCGAAGGAGGACTCCACTGACTGATGTGGAAGGAGGCCTGTGTCACATCTACTGCTGGCCTGGAAAAGCTCTCTGCAGTTAAAAGCCTATTTCTTCCTCTCTCGTAGATATCGATCCACTTAGCTTTGTGCTGGGCCGTTTGCTGGCAATTAATTGCCAAGACAGCAACTAGCACTTTCCTTTAACATTACACTTTCTTAAACACATATTTGCACACATTCCCCTTATGTCCGAACCCATAAAAAATGCTACAACTCCTCTGATGGGATCTCTACAGTGCTGTAGAGATCCCATCAGATCAGGGCACTCGTGACCAAGTACTGGCCAATTCACTCTGTTCTCTCAGTCTGCCAGCAATAGACTGAGATCACCAAAGAACACTCAAATCCCTTCCAGCTGGATAGCACTTCCAAACTGTGCATCACCTGGATTTTTGTAGAAATTAGTAAAGCAAGGGACAGGTAGGTGGCTCAGCAGGAAGAAAGCCAGACCTGGAGATAGGAGGACCTGGATTCAAATGTGACCTCAGACACTTCCTAGCTGTGTGACCCTGGACAAGTCACTTAACCCCCATTTGCCTCAATTTCCCATGAGCTGAAGAAGAAAATAGCAAACCATTCCAATACCTCTGCCAAGAAAACCCCGCATGAGGTCACAAAGAGTCAGACACAACTAAAACAGCCAAACCATAACAACAATACGTGAGAGGGTCGGAGGAAATTATTTCAGAGGGTCCCTTCCAGCCCTAACTGTGATCCTGTGATGTTTATCTGTAAAACAAATGGGTCGGATAAATGGTCTCTGGAGTCCCTTCCCGCTATCACATGCAATGATACTATAATAAGATTAGTTTCCAAAAGAGAGGAAGCTAACTAAATTAAATGAGTGTTTGCATTCACTCTGGCAGAATGCTTTGCAGTTTACAACAACTTAGTGAGCTGAATGATGTGAGTATTATTTCCCTACTTAACAGATCAGGGAAATGGCCTTAGAAAGGCTCGGTTACTTGGCTCTATTCAGTTTGTAGTAAATGTTATGGTTGGTACTCAACTCCGGGTCTCCTGTTCCCAAGTCTAATGTTCTTCCCATCACATCAAACAAAGCAATGCTTTATCCAAATATTTTCCTTTGTTAAGGATCTAAGAACCCAAGAAATCTGAAAATGGCATGTACTCACGTTAGGTGCACCTCCAATAATAACAACAATAGCTAGCATTTATAGTGTTCTCAAGTTTGCAAAGTCTCTTAACTTGCCTTCTCTCACAAGCAACCTACAAGTCACCTATATTACCTATAATAATATTAGTAAATGATGATTACATTATCTATAATAATATAACAAGTATGGTTATCTCCATTTGACAGATAAAAAAACTGAGACCCAAAGAATTGAAATGACTTAGCTTTGGTCACGCAGCCAGCATTTTCAGGGGAAGGTCTTGAACCCAGGTCTTCATAAATCCAATGCTATCCATTAATTCTCACTACTTCTACCCACCCACGTGTATTATAGGTAATAATGGCATATGATTCAAAGGAGAGGGATTCACTCTTCCTATCTTTTCTCCTTCTGGACCCTACCAGCCATCCCTTCCCTGGAGGAGAACAAATCCAACCCTGCCTCCCCTTCCTATACTCTTATTTTTAAAGCCTTATTTTCTGTCTTGTTAACAACACTTAAGAGAGAAGGGCAAGAGCTAAGCAATAGGGGTTTAAGTGACTTGCCCAGGGTCACCTGGCTAGGAAGTGACTGAGGCCATATTTGAACCCATTGTGTCACTTAGAGGCTCCCCCCATTAGATATCCTCAGATGCTCATTGCCATCCTCTTCTACCCATCATCATCTAATTCTATGTCAGCAAACAAGTCAACCAAATCAATCAGCAGACATTTATTAAGTACCTACTGTGAGCCTAACAGTGTGGTCAGGTGCTGGGGACATGGACAGAACAAGACGTGCCAGAGGTGTGTGGTTAAATCATTCAATGCCACTCTCCTAGTGGACTTCTATGGAACAAGAAAGCAATATTTAAGTCGGTTGGGTGTTTCCAAGAATTAGCTATTTTTCAAAAAACCCACATTCCAGAGGCCTCTCTCTGTGTCTCTCTGTGTCTCTGTCTCTCTGTGTCTCTGTCTCTCTCTCTCTCTCTCCCTGTCTCTGTCTCTCTCTCCCTCTCTTTTGTTTTTTCACTCTTTTATTACACATACACGGAGCATCATGATATAGTGGAAAGTATACTGGCTTTGGAATCAGAAGACATAGTTGAAACCTGACTCAGCTCTTTACTCCTTGTATAACCCTGGAAAAGTCATTTGCATTCTGAGCCTCATTTTTTCATCCTTTAAATGGGAAGGATGGAGTAGGCATCCTGTAATGTCCCTTCCAGCTCTTGTCCCTTCCAGCTCTAGATTTATGATCTTGTCAAGTTAACCTGCAAAAATGCTTCAGGACCCTTTCCATACTGTCCAGTGCTTCTCTGACAAGGCTTTATCTCCTGACTTCCCAGTCCTCAGAAGGATCACAGTGTTTTGCTCTCTCTAGGTGACAGTTGTATAGCATTTACTGTTCGGAGCATTTGGATGTCCATTTTCTCTTATTTTCTTTTTAATGACAGCCATCTGTGATGGGCATTCTCAAGATTGTGATCCCAGCTTTACCAATGAGGAAGCTGAGGTTCAGAGACATGAAACGATTTGTCTACAGTCACACAGCTTATAAATGAGGAATTGGAACTTGAACCTATGTCTTTTGGTTCAATTCCTGCATTCTTCCCATGATACCAAGAGGACATAATAGAAAGGACACTGGGCTTGAAGTTTCTAGATCTGGGTTCAAATCTTGCCTCAAACAGTTACTATCTGTGTGACTGTGGCAAATCTCTGAACTTCTGTGAACCTCAGTTTCTTTATCTACAAAATGGGGATAATAATATCCACATTTCCTACCTCATGGGATTGCTATGAAGAGTGTACTTTGAGAGACTAAGGCATTCTGTAAGTGGAAATTTCCAGACCACCTCTGATAACTGTCTAACTTTCCCTAGACCTGCCCTAATTCCTGCTATGCCCTAAACCTATGGGCATGTGGGCCTGAGCCAATTTGCATGGCTGATATAAACGGTAATGCTTAATCAAGAATCTATTTAGCTTGTGTTTAATAAGGAATGTTTCCCCTTGCTCTTGTTACTAATTACTGAAGATGTCTCTGTGTGAATGAAAACTTTGTCCCTTGCCATCTGGATACTGTTGATATGTCTCAGTTCAGTCATGAACTGGGTGATATCAGTGGTTTCCATGTCAACAGATTACAGTGTCTTATGTAGAAATGTGTGACTGTATTGCACCAAGAAGCAGCCAGCCTCTGAAGGGGGAAAGCTCTAGCTTCAAACTGAAAAATCCTAGCTGATTTTCAGTAATTGTTTTGGAAATATTTCAGTTTTATTCCAAATATATCTGCATGGAAAACTGTAGTTTCAATGTTTCGGGTCATTTGGGAATGGGACAATTGGTTTGTTGATGGCTCCTTTTTCAATCCATTGGGAAGACTTTCCCCTAAAGAGGATGCGTTAACATCTTCAGCCAATGGAAAGCAGTTTATTCTCTGAATCATGGAGATTTACTATGCATACTCAATGGGTAGGTAGCTCAGAACTCTGTGGGACCTAATAGCCATGGCATTGATGTATAACCATATGGGTGAAAAATATGGCCTAAAGGCTTCAAGCTTTATATAATGAATCCTGGCTAAGTATAGTAACAGCATCTAGAGCCTAAAGAAGAGTCACGGGGACAATTTCCTAAGAGACAAACAAAAAACCCCAATAGGGGTAGCATAGGAGATAGAGCACTGGGCTCAGAATCAGGAAGACTCATTTTCATGAGTTCAAATTCGACCTCTTACTTACTAGCTGGGCAAATCACTCAACCCTATTTGCCTCCATTTCCTCATCCATCAAATGAGCTGGAGGAGGAAATGCCAAATTACTAGTATCTTTGCCAAGAAAAACCTAAATTGGGAACTATGCCCAAAGGGCTGTAAAAGACTGTCTGCCCTTTGATCCAGCCATACCATTGCTGGGTTTGTACCCCAAACAGATCATAGATAAACAGACTTGTACAAAAATATTTATAGCTGCGCTTTTTATAGTGGCAAAAAACTGGAAAATGAGGGGATGTCCTCCAATTGGGGAATGGCTGAACAAGTTGTGGTATATGTGGGTGATGGAATACTATTGTGCTAAAAGGAATAATAAGCTGGAGGAATTCCATGCAAATTGGAGAGACCTCTGGGAACAGATGCAGAGCGAAAGGAGCAGAGCCAGAAGAACATTGTACACAGAGACTGATATACTATGGTAAAATCAAATGTAATGGGCTCCTGTACCAGCAGCACTGCAATGACACAAGACAGCTCTGAGGGATTTATGGTAAAGATGCTACCCACATTCAGAGGAAGGACTGCAGGAGAGGAAACATATAAGATAAACAATTGCTTGAATGCATGGGCTGAGGCGGACATGAATGGGAAATAGACCCTGAACAAGGACACATGTTACAACCAGTGGAAATGTGCGTTGGCCATAGGTGGGGGGAGAGCGGGGGGTGAAGGGGAAAGTAGGGGCATAAAGTATGTAAACAGATTAAAAACGAATATTAATAAATGTCTAATAAAAAAAATAGAAAAAAAGATAGGGAGGGTTGGCAAGAAAATAGCATGTCTGACAAGATCTGGTAGTGGAACTCAGCTAAGTTAGGGGAGTTTGGGGGGAGGGAAAGAACATGAAATATGTAACTATGGGAAAATATTCAAAATAAAAACTTTTAAAAAAAAAGAAAAAAGAAAAACCTAAATTGGGTCACAAGATCAGACTGACAAAAAAAAGCAACAGATTTAGATAAGGAAGACCCAGATTCAAATCCTAGCCCTGCCACCTACTGCATATATAATCTTGGACAAGTCACTTAACCTGACTCAACCTCAGCTTTCTAGTCTGTAATATGAGGGAGTTGGGCTATATAATGTTCTAAGCCAGTGGTGGGCAAACTTTTTAAAGAGGGGGCCAAAGGAAAGGAAATGCCCATCTGTCAGTCTGTTTCTAAGGCAACTCTTTCAGTTTCATTGTATTGTACCCTACTCATTGTATTCGTCGGATTAGGAATAACGTCAAGCAGCCAGATAGAACATTTCAGGGGGCTGCAGCTGGCCTGCCATAGTTTGCCCATCACTGCTCTAAGCCCTTGGAGTGCTAAAGCTAAATCTATGACTCATGAACTTCAAATGCCTATGATCTCTTGTGTACCCTAAAAAGGCTCAGTGGGAAATGGATTTTCATCATCTGTTTCTAAGAATTAATCATCCTGATGACCAAAATTGACCAAAACAGATAGTGTGCGACTAATTTACATGAAATGTATCTTACTACAAACTCAAGGAACTTGAGCTGATCCCAGATGTCTGCTTTTCTTTCATAGATAAAGAATGCTGCAGCAAATGTCCTTCGAGAAACATGGCTTATCTATAAACACACCAAACTGCTCAAAAAGATTGACCACGCCAAAGTCCGGAAACACCAGAGAAAGTTCCTCCAAGCTATCCACCAGTAAGTAGAGCCAAGATCAGCATTCCTTCCCATGGTCCTCATGAGGCCTAGAGAAAGTGTCCCAGGAGGTGGTGGAAAGGAGAAGCCCAGGACAGTGTCCACTTCAGACCTGCTGGTGTTCTCCTTGGTAGACTCAAAGAAAGAGAAAAAGAGACAGGAGAGAGACAGGAGAGAGAGAGAGAGAGAGAGAGAGAGAGAGAGAGAGAGAGAG
>NW_025373884.1:0-1628 GCF_016433145.1 Gracilinanus agilis
GTATGACTGACAGCCAGTGCAAATAGCTAGAGATGGGAGTGATGAACTTCAAGTAGGTCTGTATAAGTGACTCATAGGGTGCATGGAGTGAGTCAGTTAACAGCCATGTATTAAGTGTTCACTATGCCCAGGCACTGTGCTAAATGCTGGGGATCCAAAAGAAGTCAGGACCAGTCCCTTTTCTCAAGGAAAAAAGGAAAAAAATTTCTCACCAGTCTAATGGGGAAATATTCAAACAATTATGTACAAACAAGAGAAAAAACGGATTAATTGGAAATAGTCGATAGAGGGAAGGTCTTAGCGTCAATAAAGGGTGAGAAGCCTGGAAAGAACAGACCAAGTTGAAAATATCTTTAAATGTCAAAGAAAAGATTTTCTACTTGGTCAGGAAGGTGATAGGGAAGCACTGCAGCTTATGGGAGAGGGGCCGGGAACAACATGATCAACCCTGCTACTCTTTGGGAAATCACTTTGCTAACTGTGTTGGATGGCTTTGAGTGAGAAAGGACAGGGAGGCCACTTAGAGGGCTGTCATGATGCAGCAGGTTGATGATGGAAGCCTCAACTAGGACATGGGTTGTGTGAGTGGAGAGAAAGGGACACATGCAAGCAAAGAAGGAAAGCATTGGTTTGAGTGTGGACCGTGGAATGCAAGGAGAGGAGGAATGTAGAAGATCAGCAACAAGATGGGGAGGGGCCAGGCTGTGAAGAGCTTTCCATTTCCATTAACTTCAGGGAGTTAACATTTAGTTTAAAGAAGGGGAGCTGCTGTCCTCGTCTCTGCTTAGATCAGACACAGCTGTGATATTATGCTCCATTTTGCCGGGGCAGCTAGGTGGCACAGTGAAGAGAGCTCCAGGACTGGAATCAGGAAGATCTGAGTTCTAATTGAGCTTCAGACACTTCCAAGGCACTTAACCCTGTTGGCCTCAGTGTCCTCATCTGTAAAATGAGCTGAATAAGGAAATGGCCAACCACTCCAGTATCTTTGCCAAGAAAACCCCAAATGGGGTCAAAATGAATTGGGCACAACTGAACAACTAGCATGTGGCAAGTGATTAATAAGCTCTTTTTTCATTCATTCTAGGTACCATATTTTATTTTATTTTATTTTATTTTATTTTATTTATCTTTAAACCCTTACCTTCCGCCTTGGAACCAATACACATATTATTGGTTCCAAGGCAGAAGAGTGGTAAGGTGGTAAGGGCTAGGCAATGGGGGTTAAGTGACTTGCCCAGGGTCACACAGCTGGGAAGTATCTGAGTCCAGATTTGAACCTAGGACCTCCAGTCTCTAGGCCTAGATCTCAATCCACTGAGCCACCCAGCTGCCTCCCCCTAGGTACCATATTTTAGAAGTGAGACTGACCCCTCCTTGGAGGTCTTCCAGTAAAGAATAAATAGTCACTTATTCAGTATGTTAAAATTCTTTTCAGCATGTAAAATTATGTGATTCTGTCAGATTGACAGCTTCTGATACCTGGGATACAGGACACCCCAGGAATGGTTGAAGGAATTGGAGATGAAGCACAGTGCTTGGCACATGGTGAAAAAGGGAAGGAAGGAAGGAAGGAAGGAAGGAAGGAAGGAAGGAAGGAAGGAAGGAAGGAAGGGAGGGAGGGAGGG
>NW_025373885.1:0-6715 GCF_016433145.1 Gracilinanus agilis
ATAAAACACAGGCTGACCCTAATATAATAGTTTTATTTTATTATCTATTCATAATATATGTAAATATATAATATGCAAATATATAAAATATAGATAGACATTAATATAAATATCATTTTATTTATTATTTCTATTCTAATATATTTTATGCATTCATGTATAAATATATAACATATAAACATAATGCAATATATATTTATATATAAATAAAAGCATGCCCTAGAACAGTGCCCACCAGTCAGTAAACACTTACTAAATGTTTATTGGTTGGTTGTTTGATTCCTGACACAAGACAGCATTGTGACAGTGTTTCTATATGCTCATTCTCTTTTTAAAAAGGTCAAAGTCCAGTCTATGCTTGCTGAAGGTTCTTGCAGACTTCTTTGATACAGAGAATTTGGTTGCTGAGAAGGAGGTGTTTTTTGAGGTCTCCCCCACTTTGGATTGTCTGTGTATGAACTGTTGGACACTGTTAAAGGCTTCAGAGAGCTGTGCCTCAGGGTGAGTCTTCCTCTTCTTTCACACACCTGCTTGTAAAAATATCCTCTTCTAATGATACTCAAGCAATTGGGGCAACTTGTTTCAGATGGAACCCACAGCAGAAAGGCTGAACAGAAGGGCAAGTTTATGGGAGGAAAAAGGAAATCCAGCATCCTCCAAGCATAGGAATGAAAGTGCAGGCCAGTCTTAGTTCATAAGTTTAAAGAAAGGAAAACTCTTGATTCCATCTAAAGCTTTTCTGACACCTCGGACTCAGGGATGTGCATGACCCAGGGATCCCAAAGCCTGTTATTTCCGGTCAATGCAACCAGAACATTATTTAAAGTCCTACAAACTGAGGGGTCCAGACCAGACAATGCCCAAGGTTTCCTTTCATCCTTAAGGAGGTAGGCTGAGTTTAAACAATACTGAAAAGCGATGACCTTTCAGCTGTATGGACAGGCTGCCTGCAGAGGGCTGTCTTTCCCACTTTCTTCCAGTTAATTCAGACTTAGCCTGGCAGGATCTTGATGTCCCTGCGGTAAAGGGTCCTCCAAACTGACACAAGGGGCAAGACTGTACAGTGAATTTCTTGGTTGTGTTCTCACAGCTTCAGGGACAAAAAGAAGCATCAACAGAGGCTCCTCTAGATATGGAAGCACTTGGGGCTTGGGAAATGCCAGGGAAATGGCAGTCAGTGGGCAGGACAATCACCGGCCCTCTCTTGTTAATATATTCCAAGGATGTGGCATTTCTGACAATATTGCTTCTGCCTCACTTGCCATTTTGTGTTAAGAGGCTTCTATAGTCTCTCGCATTTAAAGAGTAATGACTGTTTTCAGGGTAAATGCTCTGTTAAATAACCCTGGATTATTGTGTCGTGTTATTACATTTATAAAATGGCATTTCAAAAAAAATAATAATTGTTTTAGAGTTAATTGATGTTTTTAACCATCACTGTGTGTGGAATTTTTATTCAGTAGACAGGGAGCGAACAAGCAAGAGAGAGATTTCCATCGAGAGAGTTAGCACTGAAAATAGAAATCATTTCTGCATATGAAATCCTGGTACAGAAGACCCTCCTCTGCTTTCAATAAGCTTCTTTCACTGCAATTAAAGCAACCACAGGACAAAGGTACAACTCAGCACTACTGCAAAAGTGAATCAGAGGGTGTTGAAACTGGCATCAGTGCCAGGGAATAGGGCTATGCCTTGGAAGAGACTTCCCTAGGCATCAGCACCCCCTTACCCCAAGTGGGCAGGACTGGCACCTGAACAGCCTGAAGCGATGGCAGAGTCCCTGAGCCTTGCAGAAGCAGTGACTTTTCAGATGTGAAGTTAATTACACGGGCGAGAGTCTCAGAGCCTTAGACTAGACTGCCAGAAGGCACAGTAGAATCCGGGGAGATTTCCGTTTAAAATCTGGCAAGCTCTGAAATGTCCGTATTGTATTGGGAGGGGAGACAAGGAAGGAAGGCACACCTCCTACACGGTGGCTATCTATGGTAGGTGCTCGGTCCTTAGGTGGATGAAGCCACCATGTGTTGATAGTTGGGAGCAATTAACAGGCTGTTTGGAGGACAGAATGGACTGTATGGGGAAAGGGGAGTGGTTCAAATAATAAACAGGAAGTTATGTTGAGGTCAAGTTCTCATGGGTAAAAAAAAAAAATCCCATGAGTTGATCAAGAGCCACTGACCAAAGGTCAGATTAGTGGTCCAAATCAGGTAAGGAAATACTATGATGAGAATTTCACAAAGCATTAGAAAATGACAAATGATCTCACAAAATTCTCACCTGAGACAACAGCCAAATACTTATGTCAGTGGTATGTTAGCTACATCCCTACCTTACGCAGCTCTGTCTACACTGTTGTTACTCTAAGATTAAGGAATCGATTTTATTTCTATCAGGCCATTTCTCCGTGTTATGTCAAAACATCAGAGTCATTTCCGTGAACAAATGTGAATGGATGGGGAAGGTTATACAAACCTTCTCATGCTATGTGAAGGAAAAAGAAGCTTGACTTGCTTTCCCTAATGTATTTGTTTTTCCCTTCACATCACTCTTTTTGTAAACTATGGCTCAAATCAAGGCATTTCTGGACTCATAGGAATTCATATTTGTATGTTGGAGACATTCATTGTACTCGTTGTTTCATGTCCATCCCCTGTATTTCCCTTGGCAAGTCACAATTTGGTTCATTTTCATTTCTCTTCTAGGATCATTGCTTTCTTTGCAATCATTAAGCTAGCTGGGTATAGAGCAGAGGATACTTACTGCACACAATAAACAGTACAGAAAGGACTCACCCATTAGCCCATAAATATCATGTAAACTTTCCCTTTGAATGAGTCCAACTTTCCTCCAGAAACATGTCTACTCATTTGGGTTGAGGTTCTTTTAAAGGTTTCTTGATAAGGAATCAAACAATCCACCCCTCTAGTGAGCCCATTTCCCTAGGAAAATATAATTCTTTTCCAGACATAATGTCACAGGAGGATGAAGTATCCCCCATACTGGGCAAAAACTCAGGGTCACTAAAGAATCAGACTCTCTTCTCTGGTTCATTAAATGGAACTCATCAGGAAAGCTCAAGGTCTAAACTTATTCCTCCTCATATAGTGGCTTTTGGGTCTTGTTTTTCTTTGTTTCTGCTCCTTCTTCAGGTTTAGGATTCCTTGCCATATTAATAATCTCTCTTCTCTTTTGTAATGAACCATCACTCTGATACTACAGCCTTTAGATCCCTCAGTTCTATCATATTCTCCAATTCTGTCTCTCTGTCTCTTTCTTTGTGTGTCTAAATGTGTGTATGTGTCTGTGTTTGTGTCTTTCTCTCTATCTTGATCACTTTGTCTGGTTTCAACTTCATGAAACAAGATGCCTCCATGTCAGGTACCTCACGGTGTTTCATCTCTCCTCCTCATTTCTGCTTCCTTTTGTGTGTTGTCTCCCCCTTAGACTGTTACCTCCCTGAGAGCAATGATTGTCTTTTATTTATTTTTTTAATTAATTGTATCCTCAGCACTTAGCACAGTGGATATACCATAAATATACTAGGCCTGGAATATACTAGGGCCTCAATAAATGTTTACTAGATTGTATTGGATGGGATTAGATTAGGAGAAGAACTTTCATACACATTTCTTTTTCCATTTCAGACTTTCTCATCCTCTGTTCTCCCTCCTGGTAACTAGAACTAGACTTCTTCAAATATTTTAGACCTTGAACAAGCCTCAGGAAAACACTTTGAAGAAGGAGGATGGACACAAAGTTGATGTTCACTATCATCAACCCATCCAGAGCAGAAAAAGCTCATATTCCACTGTCATTGTGAAATAAGTACTGAATGGCTATTATTAACATCCATTTTATTTTAATTCATTCCTTAGGAGAATGTTTAAGTGACACACTCAAGGTTATATAATAAGAGCTTCTCGACCTAGGACCCAAACCCAATTGATCAAATCCTTAATTCAAATCGAGTTCTGTAGGTTTATATCCCCATTCCCCACTCCCCATCCACATTTTCATGTTCTCGGTCCTTTTCAAAATGGAAGGACAAACAACAATAACAAAAACAACTGAAATGGTAGGAGATCTATTTAACTAGAGCCTAGTGATTAGTGAATAAAATCTAGGCAATTATGGAGGAGAAGAAAAAGCCTAATCAAAGTACATGTATGTGAAATGCCTATGATTTCTCTTTGAAGACTTCCACTGACCCCTTCATAGAATTGACCCTCTCTTTCCCCACTTTCTACCAGCAGCATGAAGGGAAAATCATCTTCCATGAAAGATTAGTAAGGACTTGTGATTGCTGAAGACAGCTAGAATGAAGTCCAAATAATCATTCAGTCAATCAAGTGGTCAACCATTGCATTCGTTCTCCTCAGTCTCAGGCTGCCAAAGTACTATATCACCAAGGAGCACCACGTTTGGGAAATCAAAAAGACCCATAAAGCTACCAGTCTAGGCTATAGGAAAGGGAATGACAGAAAGAACTTAGATTCTAATATCTCCTAATCAAAGTGCACTCAAAAAATGCCCTGATTTTTCACAGATTCATCGGGGTGTCCTCTAGAGATCTCTTCTGCTTATTATGATAACTCTCCCAAGAGTTTGTCGATTGACACAGCATGTAAAATGAATGCAAACTGAGACATCCCTGAGCCTCACCTAGAAAGCAAGGGCAATAAGGCATGTAACTCCCTATTGATATGCTTTGCCACATATCTCTGACATAAAACTATACCAGAGTGGGAAGCCACACATCTATCTCCATCCTTCTGAAGTCGGGAAATCAGCCTTCACCACATCTCTTACCACATGGCAATCCAAAATTCATGAAAACAGAGCAATAGGCTTCCTGCCAACAGCTTGCTGAAAACCTTTCCACCACCCCCTTCCCCAGCCTTTGATTGAACTAGCAGGCTGTCTCCATGTTTATTTTTTTTTTAAGATAAAGTTTTGCTGCTTCTAGATGTTTTAAAGCCTGAGAGAGTTAGTAAAATTAGAACTATGTCCCAACTGTTTTGTTTTGGATTTTGTTTTCATTGGAGATTTCTATTAGAGCAGAAAGTAATTTGTGAATTGCCCCTGTGCTCCTTTTCTGGATGAAATAAGTAGGGGAATTTATAGATCAGTCAGCTTGAGAAAGACAGGTGCAAATAAGGGAGAGATAATATAAATCACTCCTTCCTGCAAAATGTTACAGCAGAAGGAAAGAGGTACACATAGCTTTTTCTACCACATTCTATATGACTAAAAGCACTTTAAGTTTCCAATGTAAAAACAAAATTAATAGAATTAAACCCATTTTACAGATAGGCAGATAAAAAAACAAGATTTAAATCCAAAGAAGAAATCAGCCCAGAATCCAGAGCCTATTAGCATTAATGCTTTAATTCTGACCCCATTTCCAGTCAAGGGAGGCCTTCAAAGGTGAAAGATGCTAGCAATTAATAGGGGGAGAGGGAAAAAATGACTTGTTAGTCAGCAAGCAGTTATATACACAGTGGGTGATCAAAAGAGTTTTTGAAGATAATTAAGCAATCAGCTTCAGATATAGGCATATTGGTCAGTAGGAGATAATGGATTTGATTCTCCCCTTAGATCTCAGCAGTAGACTCTTATTAATTGTCTTCATCTTCATCATCATTACTAATGCACTTATGTGCCCAGCACAAGTTGAAGAAACCAGGTTTCACTGATACCTTGGAAGCTTATAATCTGAATCTGTCCTTCAAAAAACTCCCAAATACATACTAAAACTGATTGGAAAATATCTGTAGAGTCTATTCTGGAATATTTTATTTTAATATTCAGATCTTTCTAAGCATTGTTTTTTTTGTCTTATTCCATTGTTACTTCAAACTAAATGATATATTTGGGTCTAGTAACTAGAGGAATAAATGTTTCTAATTCACAGTCAGGTGGTTCAGATGTTTAATATTCTTCAGTTTTTCTCTTAGGACACAATTTAGAATATTTAAAAGACCCCCAAGAGAGAAACCAATATGACTCATAGAGTCAAGATTGTTGAAGAGACTTTTGGGAGTAGCAGGAAAAATCAGAAGGAAAAAAAAATTAAAAGAAGGGAAAGAAAGGAAAGGGAAAGGAAGGGAAGGAGTCCCTCCTTCTCCCTCTGAAAATGTACTGGTAGAAAAAGGAGGGAGAAAAAAATGGAGGGAGAGAAAGATATGTTTCTATTTTAACATGGATTATTCCAGCCAAAAAATGTATTATATAAATGCATGCCTAATGAAAAACATTAGAATTAATCACTTGACCCAGCTGTGTTTTTTTTCTTGGTGGGAAAAATGGATGGAAAGGCATAAAAATCAATTTACATTTACTTTTTCAAAAACTATTGTTATTCATAGCTCTGTAAAAACAGAGGTCTTCTAGAATCCTAGAATACCATATTAAAAGGGATATCGGAGGTTACCATATCTAAATCCACCTACCCAAAGTATGAGTCCCTTCTATAACATTCCTGAAAAGTATATAGATATGTGTGTATATACATACTATTAGGATGATATTAGAAAATAAGTATTGTACAATACCTATATACAGACATATTTAAATGCCTGTGCATATAAATATACATATACACCATATAGTTATGTATACATGCATAATATATTAATATGGGTATCTATTTATATATGTATGTATTTCTCCCCATGTATAACAGATATATATATATATATATATATATATGCTG
>NW_025373886.1:0-1087 GCF_016433145.1 Gracilinanus agilis
AATCCAAGAAAAAAGAATAGACTTACTCTGATCCCCAAAGGCAAAAAGCTGTAAAATAAAAGGCAAATTTAGCCCTGATGTCAGGAAAGAATTCCTCCCAAGCAGAGCTTTCCCCAAAGGAAATGAGATGCCTCAGGGAGGGAGGGAGAGTTTCATCTCTTTAGAGATGCTCCAAGAAATGGACAAAGGAATGCAGGAAATGGCATTGATTAAGCACTTACAGTATACCAAGAACAAAGGAAACAAAAACCAAAGTGAAGACAAGCCCCACCCTCATTAGGAAGAAACAACCCATATAGGGGAGTAATGACCAGAAAGGGTTATGATGAGAATAGCTAATGCACATACTTACATTGTACTTTAAAGTTTTCTAAGAACTGTAAGTTTGTGATTTCTCTTGATTCTCACAACCCTCTGAGACAAGTGCTCTTATTATCTCCATTTCACAGATGAGGAAAAAAGAAATTTGCCCCAGGTTGTATAGAGAGTAAGTTTCTGAGACTGGATTTGAACTCAGGTCTTCTTGACTTCAAATCCATTACTCTGTCCACTGTCCCTCTTCCAATCAGGTACAGGTTGAACCAAATAGCCTTTGTCATTCCTTCCTCACACATGTGTTCTAGAACCTGCTCAAGCCAGCTCCAGAGAGCTAGTTGTTAAATTTGCTATGTGAGCAGAAATGACAAATGTTTCAAATTAGGGAATATTTTATCAAGTGTCTAGATTTAAGAAAGTGATAGGGAAAATGTGAACAATAGATTTGATTTTAATTTTAATTTGGGGGGGGGGCACTTAGGTGGCTGACTAGATAAGAGATGGGAAGTCCTGGGTTCAAATTTGGCCTCAAACATTTCCCAGCTATGTGACCCTGGATAAATCACTTAACCCCCATTGCCTAGCCCTTACTACTCTACTGCCATGGAAGGTAAGAGTTTAAAACTTTTATTTTTTAGCTAAAAAAAAAAAAAAAAAAAAAGACTCTGCTTTTTCTTCCCCCCAGAGAGTGAGTTGTCAAACATTTGCCAGAACATCCCTGCTTCCACCTCCAAGATTCCATGAGTCTGTGAATCAATAGTACCCATCCTTA